>NC_091021.1:17397500-17485000 GCF_041296385.1 Aphelocoma coerulescens
ATGCCAGCCCGGAGCGGAGTCCCGGGAGGCGGGGACACGGGACCGATACAGCTTCTGACTCCCTGCCTTGGACATGGAGCTCAAGGGTGAATAGAAAGGGGTCTTGTCGCTCCGTCATCTGGTGAAGCCATCTCGTGTTAATTAATCCCCACCAAATGACAAAACCAGATATGACTCTCCTTTTCCATGATAAGAAAGTATATATATATTTAATGATTTGGGTTGATTTCCTTTCGAGACCGGGCAGGAAACTGCAGCTCCCCCTTATGCGCTGCCTCGCCCCCCCTTCCAGACAGGACTGCTTCCTTCCCAGCTTTCTTTCTCCCCTGGCACCGGCTCCACTGCTCCCGGTGACCAAACCGAGCGCTGCGGCTCGGCGAGGGGAAACGCCAAAGCCCGGGTGAGCACCGCGCACGTCCCCAGCCCCACCAGCCCTGGAACACGACCCTCAGGGAGGGGACAGGATCCGCAGTTCTGCCCCCGTCCCGCCGACCGCAGACGGGAGCGGGCAAGGAGCAGGGAGCGCTGCAGGATGTACCGCGGCTCCAGCCGGCTCCCCACGCTCGGGGGATGGGGGAAGGTGTCGGGGAGAAACTTTGCAAAGCGACAGTCTGAGCGGAGAGACGGGTGAGACGGACTCCGGTAGTCCCAGGGGAGCAGCGGCTCGGCCTCAGGACCTCGACGCGCCCCGCACCTGCTGGGGACCCGCTGGGGGAGCCCGACCGGAGCAGGGCAGAGCCCTTCGGGAAGGGGCAGGCAGCGGCGAGGGAGGACGTGGGAAGCCCCGGGGAGGCGGCGGCAGCCAGGAGCAGTGTCCCGCGCCCGCCCCGGGTGGGACTGGGTTCTCTTCGCAGTCGCGCAGAGCAGCCTGACGCGGCTCCACGGAGTCGCCGGGCGATTGTCGACGGCAGCGCCCTTCCCGGATGGAAGCGCGGAGGACCGGCAGCTTGGCACGCTGTAGGTGTGAGAGTGTCCCTGCCCTGCTGGGATAGTGCGGTGTCCACTCCGCCCCGCTCCGAGCGGCTCTCCGGCACAACACTCAATTATAAGGGCTGTGATTACAACGATATATCTCCACGGTGCTCCGCATGCTTGGGTGTCAAGGGTAGTGTTTTAGAGAGGGTGCGAGGGGCAGCAATTCATAAGGGGAACTGACAGTTCTTTGATGTGAAAATGATGCCCGTTTTTTTACTCCAGGATGCACAACCGAAGAAAGATTACACTGTTTAAAAAGAGAAATTTAAGCCCAGATGATAATAGTAACGAGCCAAGGAGACGCAGCAGGGAAGATAATATTACAAGTAGAAAAGCAATCTCTGAAGGCCTTGTGTGGCCTGTTGGGTCTGAGAGAGTGAAGTTGAATTCCTGATAAATCATTAATCATGGATGATCTTTTCAGCTAAAGATTCGTCCTCGCACAGGTTCTCATGAGCATTGGCCTCTGGTCCCGGGGGCTTGTGGTGCCATTCCAGGCAAGGCCTCGCGCACCCTCAGAGGCAAGAGAGGCTCGGGTCTCCCACTTCCACTTACTGCTTTCACCAAGAAGGACTGTCATGACAGGGGAGAAAACACCCCAGCAACATCATAGTTGTTTTCTTTATAAAATCATGTGAGGGACAGATTCTGGTTTGGAGTACTTTTTAAAACATATATATAAAATCAATCAATCAATCAATCAATCAGCGTCCCTCCTCCCTGCCGGGGTGTAACACAGCAGGCAGGACTGCCCGGCCCTGCCCTCCCCACCGTGAGTTGCCGCAGTGTGCGGGTCCGGGGTGCCAAACGCCGCAGCTGCCTCCCTCCCGTGTCCCGTGGGAGCGCTCCTGCCCAGCCCCTCCGCGGGCAGCCTGTGCGCCCTGCCCGCGCCGGGATGGACTTCCTTCCAAGCGCACCAGCTGCTTCAAAGCCTTTCTTTTCTTACCAGTGGCAAGAGATTATTAACACATTATTAAAACTCGATTCAGAGCACCTTAATGAGACTTTAACTTATTAGCGACGGGAGAGGATTTCAGAGGAGTGATCAGTTAAGCCGTGTCTATAGTTTCCAGACTATGCAAATGAGACTTTTACATTCAACTTCTCGTGGCGTTATTCTGCAGCGTGAGGTGGCCGACAGGTCCAGAGCAGTTTTGTAGGAGAAAACAAGCAAGCTGATTTTAAGCACAAAATCTTTTTGGGGTATTTGCTATAGAGCAAAGACATCTCTAGTGTGCTTGTCGTGTGTTTCTGAGAGGGGTAAAACTCCCCCACTGCACACACCAGCCAGCAGGACTCCTCCACACACAGCTTTTGCAGCCTACTGCACTTGTGAGAAAAATAAAGCTTTCGCTTTCCCAAACCTCCGTTCCTTTGCTAGTCCGGACTCAAAATTGTCTTTCTCAGCCAGTATCGAGAAACCTCCACACAGCAGTAATCAGGCAAAGTGAAAACATCCTCAAGGTAACTAAGGAAGGCTCTGAAAAACTTCAGAGTAGAGAAACACAAACAAATACATTTTGCAGTGCAGATTTGTTATGGCTTCCGTCTGTTTTGCTGAGTGCGACTCAATCAAAAGCGCAAATACCGGTACCCTTTGACAGTGAGCGAGTCTTAACAACTACGGATCGAATCCAAGTTTCAGGAGTATTGAAAAAGCACTCAGAAACCCGATCCCGAGCCTTTTGGGTACCTGTTCGTGACCACAGCTTCGTCCCCCTCGGGAGCTGCCTGCTTTCGAAGAGCCGGGATAGCACCCGAGGGGACCCGGCGGGCCCGGCCAGGGAGGCGGCTGCGCTTGGCGGGGACTGGCACCGACCCCGGCTCCGCCGCGGCCCCGGGGGACACCCAGGCTGCTCCTCCAAACCCCGGGCTCTCCTAAGCTCCCGTTATCAGCGCTTGCCCTGGTTAACAGCCAGTGGCTTTGCTGGCCCGAGCCCTTTGAAATTCGCTCTTCCAGCTCAGGTCTATTTAGGACCCAACGGCGTCCCTCCCTCATTTTACTTAATTTAAAACACCAGGAAGACGTTATTTGTTGTCGAACTAAATAGACCATATCACCTCTAGTTAAATTTGTAAATTACATTATGCTGCTGTTCTGGCTTTGTTTTCATAATTTTTAAAAATCTGAACAAATCAATTATATTAGCCATATGGCTTGATCACATCAGCTAATTTCATTTTTGTACAGTAATTGTTGTTTAAACACTGACAACTTATTAGTTAAGGTGTTTAGGAAAGATCTCTCCAGTCCTGTCTTGTTTAAAAGATGATTGAAATGACAATGAATACTTCAAGTAAAGTCATTAAACCATTCCTCCCAGTATTTTTCACTTTCTATGTATTTAAAGAGTTCACAACGGCAGTAGCTGAGCTGCAGCCTGATTTATACTTCTGGAATGGAGACCATGAGACCATCAGGCTTTCAATTCCAGTTTGTAATGATTCGCTTAAAAAGAGTAAGTTTTTGGTATGCAGCAGGTAGGAAGTAATTTTTCTTAGTTATTTTAAAGGTGTATAGTATTGAAAATGTACAAGTGGTTCCACTCTGGCATTTGCACACTGCAAATAAAAAACTTCACCCCTCAGTGATCTTAATATTTTGTCCATTAAATGTACTTGCTCATTTAAATGGGAGTGTATTTAACTGCTAGACAGATGGTCTACAGTGCACATAATTATAAAGCAAGGGTCTGTGTATGTTGCCATATTTTGGGCTCCAGATTTCCTGCTTCCCTATACATTTTTGCAAGCAGTTTATTTTTCCATACAAAATACTAACACAGGTGGAGAAGCAGTCTGGAACTCATTTCTGCTATCAGAGATCCAGAGCACGGCCCTTCGGGCAATCTTAATTTTCTCACAACGATTTAAACTACATTGCACTTCAGATTTTTAGAGCATTTAAAAAACAATTATGTAATGCTCTTTAGAACGTAGGATTTTAAATATTTGACAGAAATTTCTGATAATATTTACTGTATTGAGAAAATATTGAAAAAACTTCTTGGCCCCGCATCAGCAAAACTGAAGCAGTGACCAGGCAATGAGTAGCATATTACAAACGAAAGGAAAATGTGACAAGAAAATGTAGAAAATTAGGAAACACCAAACTGGAGGTTTGCATTACAAACTGACTACATTCACTGTGGGCCTGTCTCACCCCAACACAGAGGAAGTTGGTGTTCACTCACTGATCAGTAATTAAGCCTGTGAATTTATCTGACCCGGGTAGGGCTCTCAGCATTATTTCTCATACAAGATTCTGACTCTGGGTTAAATAAAGACTTGTTAATTTTCTGACCAGACTGGGTTCTTCTCACTCCCATTTCTGCTACCTCACAAATATTAACAAATTAACTCTCAAAATGATTCTATAAAGTGAGGATTAACCCCGTTTCCTTACTGTAATCCCAAAGATCAGACATACACAGAATCTGCATTTGCTTTGTATGTCCCATGGAGGACACCAAGCTGATAGTTTTAGTGTAGTTAGCAATATTATTTGCTCATTGCTTTGCAAAACAAACTTTTGAATGTGATTTGAAAATCATAAAATTGAAAATACTTTTTGTAAGCAACTATGAAAAGCTGGATTTCAATGTTGTGCTTAGTGTTGTATGGAAGTTCTGTACCAAGGAAGAGGTTCAATTATATTAATCAAGTAAGCATTTATCTGTTCTAGGATACCATTTCCTGCCTTCAGCAAAGCATTTCCAGCATAATCGAAATTTTCCTACAAATGGCTGGCATTTTACCAAGATCAGACTTTCCCTATGCAGACCTAAGTCACTTTCAGAGGAACTCATGTCTGTCCTGGAAGATTTCAGGCATGCATTCAGCAACAGAAATTAGGATTTTATCTTCCATGACTGCATTATAATGCAATCACAGCTGGCAGAGCGAGGAGGGAGAAGGCTGCATAAATCACACTAAAACTGCAAATTCTCAAGTTCTGAATGCTCAAGTTTTCAATCATAATTTCCTTTTGAAGTAGGTCTTTGCATCCAGTTTTCTGGATTAAATCAGTAAACAGTCAATCCTTTCCATGGAAATCTCCCACCATGGTCCATCAGTACCCGGAGCCATGCTGGGTGGACCTATTAAGGAAGCAAGCAGAGGGGACCGGCATGGATACTGCCATCAGGGGCTGGCATGCCTTCTATGATTCAATATCAGGAAAAGGACATCAAAATTCAGTTGTCAGATCTAGAAGTGAATCTGTTGTAGAGGACACAGATCCCTCTCTAGTTATTTCCACCAACTCTGACTCCTTTAGTTCATGTTAGATCTTTCTCATCCCCTTCCCTCAGTGCAATTGCAGACTGTCACACTTACTGCTGATTATCAAAGCTTAGACCTTTCAGTTGTCCCAAATAATCTTTGTGGACCTGAACTTTACTGAGTTGCCTATGGCCCATTATCTAAAGACATGTATGGAAATACAGATATATTGGGAATTTGTGTGAGATAAGTTTAGAAGAATGGGTGAGATTGGAGGAGATAGTTTGGTTTGAAGGGAGCTGGTGTCTTTGAGAGAAAATATTAGCATTTTTTTTTTTGTTCACCCTGTCCCCGATGATCTTTGTAGTCTGTTTCTCATGGGAGAATCCTAAACCATTGGAAGGAGATTAATCCAGTCAGAAATGTGAATGAGAAGGGAAAAAGTAGGGCAAAGAATTCCTGACCTACATTTGCAGCCACTCAACTTCATAGAGAGAAGTAACATTTTAGTAAGCTAAAAGTGAATAAAAGTTGTTTTTCACACATGCAGTGAATCATTTCTAGTGCCTTATAAAGCATTATTTGGTTGACAATGTCTCTTAAAATATCTGTTTATGGAATGCAGCGTTACTTCATGAAATTTACCATTTTGCACCATGAAAAATAACCCTTTTTCTCTGAAAACAACAACACAGACTTAGCAGAAGAATCTTTAATGTCAAGAAATGAGCAAGATGTCAGTTTTATGCTGCATCAGAAAGACAGATATATGTATTTCACCATTTCTCCTATCCTATTTATGATTGTTGCAATCACAAATAATGTAGCTGAGATCTAGTATCTACTTGGCCTGTATGTATTGCTACATCTTGCTCCAAGGGTAACAGCACTTTGTCATACCAATTTCTCTTCCTTGGGTTTTTATCCAGTATTTAACTCTCTGTTCTTCAGGAGTACAGGAAAACGACTCTGGTCTGTAGTGCCTCCCTTTACAGAGCCTCAGTTGCTGTGCAAAGGCCATACCCCAAACCACCCGATATTAATACGTATGACGTGTTTAGTAATAAAAAGATGGAATCACAACTTTTTGTCTGTGCACATTACAACTTAGATGGTACAATTCAGATGATAAAACTGGACTGTGATGCTTTTTATTTTGGTGAGTGGCATGCCATATGCTATAACATGTCACAGTGCCTTCTCATATACTGTAAAAGCAATTTCTGTATCTTGCTTTGTAAAGAAGCGTTGTTCCCAACTCAAATAAAGATAACTTTTAGCTAATATTCATTAACTTATTTCCAGTTCCCATGCTAATTTACCAACTACTATTTAGATCTGTGAAGAAAAAATGTATTACTGTGCAGACAGGTCTTTGTAATGAATTTGTAAATGAAAAAACAGATTTATTTTTTCAGATACATTTATGAATTCTTGAATAATGCATGTCCTGCTTGAATACTTGATTCCACATATAAGTTCTGCAGTTCATTTTTGGTCAGATCATGATGTTTTAGGAGCCAATTTTTAAAGAAAGTTGATTTCTGTGTCCATCTGTCTCTATCTTCCTGTCTTCTATTTCGTCTCCTAGCAGCTTTCTGCTGACAGACCTCTGGACAATGTCCTATTAGATTATCTTAGATAGCTACTAGCAGTTTTTCAGTAAAAACCCTTCCTGTCCTATAGGAGATACAGTAGCTGAGCAAAAGAGTATTCATATAAACTATTAGCCTGTTGTGAAACTACTGAAGAATAAAGCATTCCTTTTCTTTTGCAAAGCATTGTGCATATCTCAGCAGGGAGCTTTTCCATGTTATGATCCTTATATTTCATTTGAGTGCTAAATGCCTGAAACTGGTTATTGATAATGATCTAGTCTGAGTACTGATATTTTTCAAGATTTCCCCCTCTATCTTTGATAAATACCACAACATTTCTATAGTCATTCTGGTCTCACATAAAAGTTATTGCACGTTTTGAGAAGGTTTCCCCAAGGATTTGAAATGCTGTTTCTCTTTTCTAAAAGACCCTCTTTAAGTTATCTTCTTTTTGAAATTTTCAGTCTGGAAGGCAGGTACTAGACCCAGGCAGTGAAAGATCTTCCGTAAAATTTCCATTTCATTACTGATCTCATCAGAGAAGGTGTTTCTATCACAAGTTGAAAATAATGATCTATTAAAGCAAGAGAAGATAAATTCTTGAGTTCAGTTTGATGAATGTTCACCAGCTACCAGAGAACAGCTGATTTTAAAACTAGGCAGAGATAATAGTGCAGAAGAATGAAATTAGCAAGAGTGGCCATCTGTCGGAGAAGTAACGCGGGTGGGGTTTGACATGGGATCCTTCTGCAGCAGTAAGGTGCATAGCACCCTGTTGCTGAGCTGCTGAATGGCCTGCTGCCTTCACCTCTGGCTCACTTTGGGGATCCAAATCAAGCATGTTGTAGGCAAACACAATTTCTTAGATTCTAGAGATAAGTTTTATGAGTTATATGACTCACTGCCTGACAGGGAGTGTTAGATGAAGTACCTGTGGTAATGGCAACTGCACTACTGAAGGAATGCGCAAGAAATGAGCTACACAAGGCACTCAGTACTTTCTTTTTGTTTGGATTGCATACTGCATTTGGTTTCTTGGACCCCACTGTTTTTCTTGCATCCCTCATAACATATTAATATCCTTATGGGTCGCACTAACCAGATGAATAAAACTGTTGCTTTGGTTTTGTTTTGTTTTTCCTCCTGAATCTATTACAGCTATCTTTCTACATGTGAAGAAACAAGGAAACAAATATTCACTGGAAAAGGTGGCTACTGCAGTTGACTGAGATAATACCCTAGTCCTAGCTATTCATTCTAGTAAAAACATCTTGATCTATGCTTGACTTGCCAGCAGTATCAGCACTTGACCTACAAAAAGATCTGTCAGGGACAAAATAACCCAGGCTCATTAGCAAATCCTATAATTATAGCCCTTTACAGTCTCATTATAATTGCCCTGAGTCAACATGTTCCAGTGTATCCCTCACTGGACATTCAGAGTGACTCATTAGGGTTACACAGCATGAATGCAAACACAAACAGCATTCTCACAATTCCTCACCCTCCTCAGAGTTAAGGCACAGAACAGTATCTGCTCTGCCCTGCCTGCAGCTCATACAGTCACTCTAATGACCTTTACACAAACTTGGGGTGTAGCTCTAATAGCTCAGTGCTGGGTGTGAATTACATGACCCATCCAAAAAACTGGGTAAATACATCATCTGTTGCTGGCGTTGATGTTACTCCAGGCTGAGCACTCGGCTTCTCTGGCTGTGCTGCCAATATCCAAACCTGATGAGTTTAAACTTAGCTCAAGACTGCCTCCATTTGATAGCATTTTAAATGTATCCCTGTCTGTGCTTTCAGATCTTGCTTTGTGTTCCTCTGTTGGGTGAAGTATTCTGCAGTGGTTTTGATCGGTTCATGTTTTCAGCATGCATTTCAGTGTGGATGCTGAGCAGACCTACCAAGGCTGGACTGTTTCCATGAAAGTGCTGAACTCATCAATGTTGTGAACAGAAATGAAATAAAGTCCCAGCTTCGCCTCCTTTAACCTGAGACAGTGTAGGCAGGAGCATATCTATGGAAGGAAATGCTTCAGTATAACTTAAGTCTCTGATGAAATGTGAGCTGAGGTTGTGGGTGGATAAACAAGGCTTTGGAACATAAGCTGGCTCTACTCTTTCTCTGAGTGATAGTCTGGGTGCCGGATCAGGACCTTTCAAGGAGGTGAAGAAGCTCATCTGAGTGGTCAGATGGCAACAGCCTGACAGTCCTTTAAACCCCATGTTTCTACATGGGGTTGTGGATACATGTTGAGGTTCGTTTGATGGAAGAGCGAATGAATTTGATTAATTATTGTGGATGTGTCTATCATGGAGTCGCAGTGTAGTAGGCTTCTGCAGAGAATATTTCTGCCTTTTCCCACTTTGCTTCACTTGGCAGACTAACCTCAAAGCACACCTGTACTCATTTCAGATGAAACAACCTAGATGGAGACTTTCTGCACACCAGCCACAAATGGGCATCCAGCCCATGGGAGTGAGCTACAGCTTGCAGAAGAAGAAAGCTGAAACCTGCAGCACCCAGCTGTCAGGTACTGAGCACGGTTTGTTCTCTGCTTGTCAGAGGGAGGTGTGATTCTTGCTGGTGTGCAGGCAGGAGAAGATGCTTCTAGGGATTATTTAAAGCTGTTGTCTTCTGTTTTGCTCTCTTATTGAAAACACTTGCTCTGTTTATTTAAGTGAAGTATTTTTCTTAGGAAACTAAGGGGAAATATTATGATATTATCAGCATAACATGTACATGAGCCTCCATCTCCTTGGAAAAGAAACTTTGATATTCTTCCACTTAATTCATCCAACTTAAGGCTCAAAGTAAGTTTGCAACAGTCTCAGAATCAACACAGCTAAACAAATATTTAAATTATTAAAGGAAAAATAAATTTTTGTCAGTGGTACAAACTGTCAAATATAGTGGGATTCTAGTAAACATTTTTCATTAGCTGGCGTTTTTCAGCTGAATGATAATAGTTGCCATCTTGCCAGAAAGTCATCTGTGACACTGGCAGGTGAGAGGCCAATGTAAGAGCATGGAAATATTTCTCAGTCATCTTTCATATAGTTTTAACAATCAGAAGGAGAAGTTTTATTATTTAAATGGAGCTTTAATATAAACTTTGTATTAAACATTGCTTAAATAATATTTTTTTTCTTCTAACTGTTAAACCAACATTAAAGCAGGTTGGAAAGGAGTTTACACTTTCTTTCACCAGGTTCTCACACTGCTAATGTACATTTATAACTGCTCCCTGTCTCTTTTGTGTATTAGAACCTTCTTCCATTTACTGTTTGGGTGACACTGAGTACCACAGCTGACAGTTCATGGAATTACCTGTACAGTAAATGAGAGAAATTAATGATGCCCAGAAGAGACATGCAGAGAAGTCATTATAGCTGTTATAAAACTCCAGTGCGTTTCTTGCTGCTGCCACACAGCTGGGTCACTCTTGCAAACACTGGAGTGTCCAACAGGCACATCTTCTGTCCTGGGGCAAGCAGAAGGAATGGTTCAGTCAGAGCAGGTTTCAAAGACAGAAGTGTTGAGAAGAGTAGCACAAAACCTCCAGCACCTGACACATAGGACCACACAATGGTTTGGGTTGGAAGGGACCTTGAAGATCATTGAGTTCCCTGCCTTGGGCAGGGACCTTCCACTAGACCAGGTTGTTCAGGGCCCCACCCATGCTGGCCTTGAACACTGCCAGGGACGGGGAAGCCACAGCTTCTTTGGGCAACCTGTGCCTCACCACCCTCTGAGTACAGAATTTCCTCCTAAAGTCTAACCTAAATCTCTTATTTTTTAGTTTAAAGCTGTTCCTCCTTGTCCTATCACTTACCTGCCCATGTAAAATGTTGCTCTCCCTGTTTTATTAAGTCTGGTTTAGGTACTGGAAGGACACAATGAGGTGTTCCTAGAGCCTCCTCTCCTCCAGGGAGAAATACCCCAGCTCTCTCAACCTCCCTGACAGTGCTATACAAAAGGTGCCCTAGACCTGGGGGGTGTTGGGCAGGTTACAAACACATGGCGTTCCAACAAGAGGTTCATTGTACCTCAAGATGTAGATACACCAGGTGTAACTGAACAATGATTTAATCAAAGGTATTTCATGGAGTGAAATAGTACTCTGTCCTCACTGGGGAGTGTCAAACATACATTTGGCTCCAGGCTAGCAGATGATGCAAAATAATCTAGTTTACAGTTGCTGCAAGTACCTTCATCTGGAATTTTTTTTTTTTTTGTGGAAAGATGTCTCATAAGTAATGTTTTATGTATCTAGTAGCGTAGGACCTTTTAGGAAAAGAAAGTAATTTTTCATATATTTTGACCTAGGTATTACACAGTCTGACTGGGATTTTATTGTTTAGGTTTGTCATTCTTTTCATTACATAAAGCTTAAACTGACCTTGTTTCAATATCAGACATCCTATTCTCACAAGGACATGATCATTTTGTTTTGTTTTGTTTCCATTTGATAGGATACCCCTAGTTACTTAGTATTGTGTGTGTATGTTTTATTGTCATTTAATAATTTTATCTCTATAAAATCTGGACGTTAGAAAGGTCAAATTAAGTCCAGATGGTATTCCAGGATCCTGACTATAATTGGAATGTCCTAAAATTTATACTAAAATACAACCCACCATTAAAAGGGTGGCGAATTTAAACAATTTCAGGAGCCACTGTTATTCAAATGAGAATTTGGGGAATGAGACAGCAATACTGCCCTGAAAGGGACCATGTAACATTTTTTGTCTCTGTCCCTTCACTTCTCCCAAAGATAAGCTGGCCTTTTCCTTAGCTGATACTCCTAGAGGCCAAACCCAACTGTCTTGCCAGCTGAAGCAAGACCCCAGGTCACTACACCTTGCCTGGGCATGGTCTTGAAAAACCTAAAGGATATAGCCTGACATTTTGATTTTTTCTTGTTAGGCTGATTTTACCTTAATATTAAACTAGTAATTTTCTCAGAATTTACACATCAAACCCCCCTTCTTTTTCCCATTAGTAGCCCCTGAAGACCTTTTCCTGTTGGGCAGTATGGAAATAGCAGGTGCCTGAGATTCGCTGAAATTGGTTCATGTCTTCCTGGTTGAAAAGGAAGCACCAGTTGTGTTGCTAAAAGACTGCCTGGGCTTTCTTTTGAGCTTTTGAACAATTACAGCTTTTGGGCTATTATTGCTTCTTTCAGAAGAGTAATTCAGAGTATTCACCATTTGGAAAATACATTGTGTTTCATATAATGTACCTACAGTACACAAGTAGAACAGGAAAGTCAAATCCAAGCAGAGTCCTTAAAGAATACAAAACATTACAGGGAAATTAAGAACTCAGTTATTCTGTGAAGTGAGTATGAGAATCATCCTTCCTTTTGCTTTTTAAAGTCAGTAGCTCTTCCTCACACATATAATGTAATTGAGGAGTATTTTTTCTTATATTATACTCAAACTACTTGTCTGAAAACATGATGTCTCTATTTCTTCCTATTTCTCTTATGGAGAGTTTAAGTTATGAAATGCATAATTTTTTGCATTCTAATTAAAGTATCACTCTTCTGAAGCCCCCTAAATGCAATAATTTCAGTGAAATTAGCAGAAATGGTAGGCTTTTTAAAAAGTCATTATCTTCCTTTTATACAATTCTTCAGTCAGTGACACAAAACTAATTTTGGAAAATCAGAAATTCTTGCAGTAATGGTTGACAACAGATAAGTTGGATTATTATTATCTGAAAAATGGAAAAACAGTGACCTGCCCTGGGTGACTAGCCAAAGACAGAAAATTCACAGCAAAACCAGAAACAACTTTTGAATCCCAAGGGGGCTGTACTTTCTTCTATTAAACATCCTAAATCTTTTTCTGCCAAAAAATCATAGCAGGAAAAAAGTAGGAGACAAGCTGTATGTACTGCTATGAAAATGTTCAACATTTTTGTAATGTTGGAATGCTTTGTAAAGTTCAACATTTGTGGAATCTTGTTGGAGGTTTCATTTGCTCATGACATGATCTGTTTCCATCAACCCAGAACACAAGAAAATGTAGCAAGGCAAAACTATGATTGAACATTAATATTTGTTAATTTTATTTCTCTCCCTAGAACTGAACATTAGTTTGTACTAATTTTATTTATCTCTCATTTGTGAGCACTTCCCCCTTCCTCTGTAAGTTTTCTCTGTAGCAAGTGACTGAACCACCCAGCCCCTCAAGAGAGTCCTTGTACCAGCAGAAGTAAATCATGAGAGAGAGGGCACCTCTTGCAGAGGGCCTGAGCTGAAGCCTGGTGAGATCAGTAGGAATCTCAGTTACATATTCTCCTTTGCAGAATGCTCACTCAAGGGGTAAGCACAACTCAAGGCACATAAATAAAGCTTTAACAGGTGTAAGCAAGGCACAGTCCTAGGTGAGTCCCTTGCGAAAGGAGGAAATTTCACTCCAAGGAGAATACTCCTGTAATATAATTCTCTCTAACTCAGGGGAAAAACCAAACCTGTTAGTGATTCCTAAAAATTTGCATTCATACACCAGTAAAAATACAATGAATTTGGAATGAGCCATCTGAAATTACTTTCAAGCCCACTTGGCAAGCAAAGTGTGTTTTTTTCCCAAGGCACTTTATTGAAGGAAACATTGGCCTTTTATCTTTTAAAGTCTGGTATTTACAAGTGAAGCTCCTGGCTGTCTAATTGCAGCTCACAAAAACATCACACAGTCTCATCTAATCTCTCTCAGTTGTTGCTATATTTAGTTTTCTGTGGGATAATTTACATATACCTGAGCTGAATTATAACTCAGGTTAGAAGAAAAAAAGAAATGAAAACGACTGAAAAAATCCCTAATATGATTTGCATGCAATTTTTTTTCTAGGCAAAAAGGAAAAGAAAACACTTCCCTGTGGAGATACGAGGATATCCATCCCTACACTATATAGTCAACAAATTAGAGCTGGTGCCAGTGACATCTAAAACAAGTGATAACTTTCCTTCAGAATGGACTCTTTGATGGATACGTTGAGTGGGAACAACTCCCAGTCACACTAAAACTATCCCACATGTGTTAAGGGCTTTAAGTCAGGATAGATGTATTTTGCAGACCTGTGTGATGTTCTGATCCATGTGAGGGTGTCACGCAGCTGGCCCCCCCGCAAGCTTTCCCTGGTTTCTGCCTTGCACCTTAGCAGCACCACATCCTGCTTTCTGTCTGGCTTTGGCCAGTAGGAAACCCAAACCTGGGTTATCCAGTGCTGACAACCAAGGCTGTAAAAGAAAACTCACTGCTGGTAACAGCTGTATAAAAAGCAAGAAACAGTCCTCAGTGGGTAAATGCTGGGATCAGTTCACCTCTTCACTGGCAGCAGGGAATTACTTTTATTCACCAAGGTCACATCTTCAGCTCCACAAATGAAGAAAAGCCTTCTGGATTTGAATCTTTCTCTGTATAGATGGAAGAAGATCACTATCACTGTTTAAAACACTTTTTTGTCCTTACAGTTCTTCTCAGTCTGGGGAAATACACATGGTGGGAGAAGAGGGAGATGTCATGGCAAGGAAAGGAAGGTTGTGGTATGTACAGGGAGTATGAACCCTATGGTGTTATCCTCCAGGGCAAATATTTCACCCTGTAAGAACATGTCTGTGTGTGGCAAAACTGGTGGGAAAGAGCATTTAAATTTTAAATTCCCCTAAGTAATCAAAAGACAGATGAACAGAAATAGCAAGTGGAATCAAGAATCTGGCTTTTGCTCCATTTCACAATAAAAGACTTTACAGTGGAATCAACCAAGATGTAGATCTTAGAGTAAGAATCTAACTCTGAGTGCTTTTTGCTTTCCAAGATTCAAATACTCCTCACTAGTATTAATAACCTTTTGAAACTAGTTAATTTTCCCTGGGTATCTCCTTCACAATAGACAGTTTCTTTTGCAGAGTCAACACATGTCAGTAATACATGAGGAATGCACGTTAGAAAAAGCATTTTACAAAACACAGTGACATGTGCTTGCTTTTCCCTTCTGAATGTATGTTATCAGTTTGCTTCCTGGATGCCTGTGATATTTTTAGACTTTCTAACTATGCATTAAAAATCTAGACAAGCCATGTGTCCTTTTGTCTTTCAGGTGATGATTTTTTCCTGGTAATCTTCATCTCATTATTATTTACTGGCTTGTATTTCTTTAACAGTAAATTATGATTTATTTGCTAACTGAAAATAGGTGATATATAGTTATAAAGCATAGTAAGTTGGGAGATTATATGTGCTACATGAAGAGTTATTATAGCACCTCTATTTCCCATAAGTTCATCTTTGAGCATTATTGTTACTGTAATTAATACTGCTAAAGATTCTGGTTTATTTGCATTTACTACTGCCATAAGGCAGCATATAAAAGCAAGCTTTCTATTATATTTTTCAACATAGTCGTGATGCATTGATGCCTCCTCGTGATAGCTACGAAAGTTACTGTTCAGCATTTTGTCCGTGTTCTATTTCACGATACTTCAACATCTACCTATCCTTGTTTTATTGGCCTTCAACTCTTTCCCCAATAACATACCTCCTAATTCACTCAGCCAAAGTTTCTGACCCACCAGCTACTTTAACTTTTTTTTGTAGAGACTCAGCCTGAACTCTTAGGATGCTCTATTGTCATATGTTGTTCAAGACCTTTTTCTGACAGTACTTGAAAGGGAAGTACAAATGCTAAGTATGTGGACTCTTCCTGAAGTACTTCCCTGAGATAATAGCTCCCTATAGAACACTGTGTTTCATGACTGCATTTTGAAATGATTTGGTAAACTTTCTCAGGAAATGCAGAAGGGCTAGTGCAGCTTTATTGCATAGGAGCTCAGTCTGTTGTCCATAATAGGAGTTTCAATTTATGGGCAAAAATGCTCTTAATGACACATATGATTTCAACATACACATTTGCTTTTGATTAAACTCTGTAACACATTGGTACACCCATGTAGAACTGACATTTGTCTTTATGAATCTCATGTAAAATGACACTTTGAGTCATGCATAAGGAATTTACAAGAAGAACATGACAAAACAATGTCCTTTTTGTGAAAAGAGCCCATATTGTAAGCTTTTATTGCTTTACCAGTAATACATAATTAAATATGTCTACAAAGTCTGGCTTTGATCCTGGGGCTTTCTTCCCTGGGTTTAAGCTAGATACAGTTCCTGTATCCATGATACGACTACGTAGTAGGTAAGGTTTATGCCCAGCCTGTACTTTTAAAATCAACTCCCTTGTGAATTCATTGTTCTCTAAACACAATCCCAAAGAACAGTTTAAAGCTACAATGACATTAAGATTTCAAGTCAAAAGGTCTAAAAAGAGATTAAGTGTGGACCGTGGTCACAGATGGACAGCACAGACAGCACACGGCAGTTCCCAGTCGCTAAAACACAGTGTGTCCCATGGAGCATGTTCCTGCACAGCCAGGCTGAGATACCTGTCCAGAACCACCAAAACACCTTTGCTCCAGGGCTTCCTCCACTTACAACACAGCTGAAACTCATCCCCAGGGTAGTTGTGGAAAAGCTGAACTGGGGTAAAATAATTTGGAATTCTGTAGAAATAGAGTGGAGGATTTATTAAAAATTTATTTGTTCGTGAATCGTCCTCCCTTCCATGTCACTGCTTTGCCATCTACTTTTTAGACTAAAAAATTATTAATAGCTGACACTTATTTTTGTTTTAGCTTGTCCTGAGCATTCTTTGCTGAGAAATGATACAGGGCAAATAAGAACAATTTTGATAGAAAGCAACTAAGTGTATTTTTCCACAGTGAGATGTAGTTTGATTTTCAGAGGTATTTAGCATCTGGAATTTCATAAAACTTCTGAAGGAAAATAAATAGCTATTTATTTTCTTGACATAACTTAGTATCCAGTGCCTCTATTATATTTTGCTTCATGATATTTACTTTCTAAGGCTAACTGATTATTACTATTTGATTCAGACTTCTTGAGCAGTTAAGGTCACTTAGAAAATTTTGAGATATCTGCATATGGAACCTGATCCTCACACATACACTGACTGCAGGTATTTTGCAATATCTGGCCCAAATTCCCTGTTTTGCAAATATTTATAGTAGGACAGGCAAGGGAGCAACCAGAAGAAAGGATTCAAATGCTACCAAGGAGAATTTGTCCAAGTACTACAACATCTGAAAAATCCTGTCCCATACTTTAAAGGCTGCACTGTCTCACCTCTGACCTTAGAGACAGGCAGACTGTGTATGGCAAGGTGGGAAATAGGAAAGATGGTGGCAGCAAAAGTGAATGAGAGATGATGAGATGAGATGAGATGAGATGAGATGAGATGAGATGAGATGAGATGAGATGAGATGAGATGAGACATTTACGTCACAACTGAGACATCTGAATCAAACTGAGATATTTCTGTATCATTGTAAAGCTGTTTTTCTCAGTTGGTCAGATGGATGGGAAGAACCAGAGTCTGGGAAATTCAGAAGTACCATCAGAGGCAAACTGATGAGTGTTCATAGTGTGCTTTTTCTTCTGGGGAGAGTGTGACAGCTCTTAAGTAAGGTCTTGGACTCCTCAAAGCAGAAAACCATTGCCAGCACAGCATCTTTGTACTGCAGGAAATCCAAGAGTGTTTGATGAAGTTAGTAAAACTTTCATTTGTTTTTATGTTCAGCATTCAATGTTCAGTTTATATTCCATATTCAGGGCTGTTTTCTAATTTCCTCTGGAGAGACAACCCATGGCACCAGCTCTATTGGTCTATGGCATATCTAGAGCCTAAAATGGTGCTGAAGGATAAGCTTCATAGCAGAAGAGGAAAAACAAATGAACAAGTGAAAATTAATTCACGACTCCAGGAAAACACCTGAATTTGTGCAATTACAGCCATCAAACTCTCTGTATATGAGTTTTAATCTTAATTTTGGTACTGCAAATACTTCATAGAGGTAATGTTTCCCACACCTCCTAGAAGATCTCACTGTCCATTGTTCCTGATACCCTGACTTACACTGTCCACACCCAATCATCCTGTATCTGCCTTTTACCAATGTTTGAAAATTTTAACACCAAAAATTAAGCTCTTGTATTAATGAAAAATATTTTGTTTTCTCCAAACTAGAAAAACAAATCCCAGTCTTAAAGCCTTTTGCCAGACAAACAACTTAAGACTAGCAGAGTTGTCCTTAAGTTTGGTATGTGCTTTTTTCCAATTTGACCAATAAATGTGCCTCTCATTTTGCACATCCTGAGTGGCAATGTGCAAGGGCTTAGTAAATAATTTCTCTAGAGGTCTATCTGCAGTGAACACAGTCCACTTTGACATGGCAGACCTGCTTGCTGCACTGGATTGGTACATTTTTAGAGCTGCTTTGAATAAACTTTCCTCTTTCATTGCACTTGCTTGTAGCTGTAACTGAATCATGTGGATCCAGGCCATGGGATACTTGAATTTCCAAGCTCCCAGTCTGTGTGCAAACAGTATTGGACAAGAATGATGAGGGCACAGGAATGCCTGTGGAGGACTTTTTGTGTGAGAAGAAAAGATTGAATGTGATGCCATGAAGATTGCCTTAAAAAGAACCCCTGCAATCTTCATGTTTTGTCTCAAATGGTGTCCTGGTAACATATTCAGATTATAATGCTCAGATTTTCCCTTTACTCTTTTCTTTGCCATCTATACCAGATCTTCCATATATAGTCAGAGCAACATACTATTGCACATAGTGCTCCCTCCCAACTGCATTTCTATGCTTATTCTGTTTTCACATTCTTTTTATTTGTGCTTTATTTTATTGGATTTGCAGTACTTTTAACTGTTTAAAATCCTCACAATAAGGATTAGTTATGCATCACTCTTTTACTTGATGAACAAAATCCTTTAGATTGCTGGTGTAATGGAGAAACATCTTCAACTTAAAAATCTTTTGATGTTGTAAAAGGAACAATACAAGCCACGTGACTATTCTATTTTTAATAAATCCCCTTTACATAGTTTCTTAATTCTATAGGAAGCTGCACTTGGGGTTATTGCCTCTAATTCCCCAAGCAAGCAGATTGTATGTTGCAATATCACCTTTTTTATCAGTGTGTAGCTTCCTTTTCCAGTGTTTTACTTCAGTTTTACTTGGCCTGGATTCAAACTGTTCTGATTTGTCTTCTTTCTTTTAAACATTACAGTCCCCACTGTATTGATAAACTGGTCAACTTCTATGAACACTGCAACAGTCTTCAGATCAGGCATTTCTTTTGCTAGGTGAATATTTTCTAGAGTCCGAGGGATGCTGAGCTACTTAAACCCCTCCTTGATTTCATTTGGGGAATTACCTGTCTCTGTCATCACATTTTTCCCTTGATGTTTAGGCACCATTGACACAAGTACTTTTTCTTTATCTTTTCCTGCATCAAATCTATTACAGGACTTTCCTCATTTCATAGACTTTGTAGTTTCTCGTAACTCTTGGATCTCAGGTTTTGGTGAAAAGGAGGCAGGATGCTGAAAGTTGACAATGAATTTAGGGCTTACTTCTAATGTCTTTATATGTAGGTCATTTGTCACAATCACTTTTAATTGAAGATATGTTTCTTCTTCTTAACATCTTATTATATTATGTATATGGAGTGGCCTTGGAAAAAAAATAATAGACTAAAATTTGCCTGGGAACAGGAAAAGCAATAGACTATTTAACTGAGAGATGTATTATGTAGTGAAAAATACAAGATTTAATACTAGTAGTATAAAAGAAGCTGCACATAAAGTTGTCTCCTTCCTTATAGAAATATGAGTCTACAAGCAGCGTGTGTGATACCTTAACAGTAGCAATTGAAGCACACATACAAAGCATGAAGGCTAAAAACACTTCCAGAAAGACCATGGTTTTCCCAGAGGGCAATTTTTGTTGCACTAATGGCTGGCACTTAAAATTAAGGACAGTTTGAGAAATATGGATAAAAACCTGAATTAGTTATTTCATTAGGAATATTTGTTTTCTAAAGGTTGCAAACATACCTGTGATTTATCCTAGATAATTCACACTGAAACTAATAGCTAAGCCTTGATCTGTTTTTTTTTGATAGAAAAAGAAAAAAAGAGCTTTTCAGCTTAATTTGAGTGTGGGTATTTCAAAGAGTGTGAGTATTTGCAAACTCAGAAAAAAAGACCTTTTCATTAATCCATCCTTTTGGAAACAGTCACACTAACCCACAACCACATACAAATACAAAAATCCTAATGGGACTATTTTCTTACTAAGCCTGTAATAGTTTACATTCACCTAATGGCCTGGGGTTATAAGCAAACTACTCAATTAGAGAATTTAGGCTGGTTGCCCACATATTTTAGAGCAAATTATCCCTTCTCAAATGCAGAACCCCCTATATAAAACGCCTAAACAGTATTTCCTGTTAAAAAAGTAAAAATACTATTCCCTAAATTCCCACCTTGAGTCTACTATGTATTTCTCTTTACGCTAGTGTAGCCATTTTATGGAGAAATATTTGTTTTTGCCTCACATACCTCAATCTAGACCCTTTTGTTGGAATGTTTTTAACCTATCAAGCAGCTAAAAAAATGCTAATGCAACTTCTTTTCTTTCTTCTCAGAGTATAATTTTAAAGGGCAGTTTCCCACCCTCCTTATTGGTGACACTGGAACACAGAGGTTTTCCGAAGGCCTAGCATTTTGAAGCTTCCAGGATAACAGATCTTCCTCTTCTAAGGGCATTCTGAATTCAAATTATCTTTTAGCAACTACAATTTCTTCTACTTTTTTTTTTAATTTAAAAGAGAGGTTGATGCTTTTAACCTATAAACACCCATTAAAAGTTCCTCACCCTATTATGTTGAACTGCTGCTCTTAATTGGATGCAGCCGGGTGGATCATTGAATTCTCATGTCAAATAATAAAAAATACAATCAATTAGATATCAACTCCTCATAATATACCCGTTTCTGACATGTAGATAAGTTATTTCCCCCATGTGCTGGGAATTAAAGTCTCCCTTGTAGTGTTTGACTACAGCAGGGCAAGTTCAGCTCAGGCCCAGTGTGGGTGACCAGTGTCATGGGTCTGATGGCACCAGTCTGGTTTCGAGGCTGTGGTGAAGGGGTTCCAATCTCTTTAATCCTATTCTCCTGTGTGTTGTCATAGTTACACAAAATTACTTTCTGGGAGATGTAATATGAGCTGAAGGAACTGTTGGTTGGTGGACGTGTAAGTAGATGAGACACAGACCCTTTTGGAAATGAAAATATTTTATATATGTGCCATGAGTGCTGTCACAATTATGAGCACCAGCGAAGTGCCCTTCCTCTTGTTTGAGATCTGGGGTAAAGAATGAGGGTGGCAGCTCTTACTCTAGGGTCTCTCTGAAACTTAGAAAGGCTTGTTCTGTGATTCCTAGCAAGACAGAAGCCTTGTGCTCTACAATAGAGGTTGTAGGTGTCCTCGCACAAAATTCTGCTGAAGTCAAGGAGCCATCTTCAGTTCATCTGAAGACAAAATTTAGCTCAAAATGTGAAAATGTATGCAATGTGATGTAAGTTAATAACTAAAAAACCTTTCAATAAAGCAATGAGATCGTGAGGAAAGTTCTGAATTTCCAAAGGGGACTTTAGAGCTGAGGAGCCTTCCATTTTTGACATGTTTAACACTTTCAGTTCTAAGTGCCTCCATTTAATGCTTCAAGTAGTCTATTCCTAAAAGTCAGAATCTGTGGAATTTCTTCACTATATCACCCAACACAAGCTGTTGCTTTGGAAGGCATGGGTGTTACAAAATTAGATGGACCGGACAATCTCCTAGAGCAATGCACAGTTCAGACAACGCAGCAGCAAAGATAAATAGAAAGCATATGCCCCCTTTCAACTCTGCTAGTCTTCAAACACTGTGAGGGGCCAGAGTTGAAAGAATAGATTAAAACTGTCAAATAATTAAGGGGATGTGTGTCATGGAATTACCAGGTTTCAGTCCTGCACTAGGTGTGGACCCCTACCAGTGTGTAGAACCCCAATAAGCTCTGGGGAAGGATGCAGATAAAATATCCCACTAAGACTGATGAAAGATTAGGGTATAATTTCATGCAACACTCAAAGAATAGAGAAAGCATAATTTCTAAACTGAGGAAAGAATGTGTTAAAGAACAAAAGATGATGCCAGTGTAATAAAAGCAGTTAAGTACAGTGTGAAAACCAAAGAATTATTATAGCTATATAGAAATTACTATATAGTATTAGTATTATAGATATACATAATTAATTAATTAATTAACTAATGCACATACTTTTTTCTGCTAAAGCAGTGTCTTCAGGAGAGTTTTAAAACCAGTAGGCTGCAGGTGGCTATTCCATGAGTAGGCTGTTCCTTCTCTTATGGAAATCAAGAAGAGCTATACCAGTAGGGAATCACTTACTCAAGAAAATTTTTAATATCTCCAGAAAAACAAAATGCAAATATACTTCATTTTCTCTAATGGGCTCATTAAGCAGGATTTCTTCTATTAAGATAGAATTTCCTTACTAAGAATATGGTAAATTACTTACAAAGCTAAGAATATCATCAAAGAAACGTGCAAGTATTTCAGGACTCAGGATCAGACCAGAAATTCTGGAGCAAACTGGGTAAAAACAAAATGCCCATTCTATCCATGTGATAGAATTTGATTAAGTTTTACTGGATTTTTACTACAATTTCCAACTTGATAGGCCCTACTAAAGCTAAAATTGAACTTCATATACAAAGCTTATGTGGTTATGTTTGTTATTAGCATTGTCTTCCCCGGAGATACTTGGATTTTGTTTAACTGAAAAATAAACAAGTTAAATGCTGAATTGCCTAGCTAAGACAGTTATATGATGTGGTCTTTTCCTTTCATTATAAAGACTGTGAGTTTTGGGATTCATGTTTAGGAGTTTGTGGTTACTTTACTTTGAATCTAATACCATGGACATATAACGTTTTTGTTCAATGTTCTGCTTTTTTCATATAAAGTTCTGTGTCCCGGCCAATTTACGGCCAGACTTATCCAATAAACAAGTTTGTAGGAATGCATTTATAGATTGTTAGAAATATGTGTGGTGCCTGCACTTTTCTCAGCAATAATGTAATGATTTATTTTGACTGTTAATTTTAAGCTATATTACAACAAAAAGGGAAAATAATTTACATACCTCAGAAATTATTTTCCTAAAAATTAGACAAAAACAGGAGGATGCATAGGTCAAGATAAAAAAAAATACCTAGCAGGTATGAATGGATTCCTCTGCTCCTGACATTTAAACCCCCTTGATATTCTAAGGTTAGGCAATTAGCACTTCCTGAAAATCAGATCCCTTGCAGTATCCCACCTGAAGCATTTCTGAAAGTTTTCTTGGTAAATCAAAGAGTAAGCAAACAATTCAAATAGGAAAGCCTATTATTTGTCAATGCATATATCAGAGAGGTATAACTTTTTACATTATAAAATAGGAGAGGGATATTTTCACTGTGGAAGCTCCCAGGAATCCTAGGATCTAATTTGCTAGCCATAGGTCATTCAAGCTTAAAACAGAGACAGCACCAAACTGTTTATATCTTATATGTAGGGAAAGAAACAAAAAGCATCCATCAAGAAGACATCAATAAGACAATACTATTTAATTAGCAATGTGCCAAATATTGCTATTTTTCACTGGTCTTCTCAGTGCACTATGGTGTTAGAACTTCTGTGAAAATGAAGGGAGCTTGTGAGGATTTGAAAAACAAGTTGTTAAGACAGGCAGCTAACAATGAAAGCAACTAAGTTTTCATTGTACTTTAATAGGTTGATGGGTTTGAGATTAACACCTATCTGTCTTAAAGTGAAGATAATTAAATTAATGTGCAAAACTACTATTCTTCATAAAGAATTTAAGTCACTGACAAGCATAAAATGTATTATAGTAATTTTTTTCTGATTTTCTGGCATGAAAGAACTGATCTAGTATTGATAAATGTATATCACTTAATGAAATAACCTAGACCTAACAAAAATTACATATTTTGCCCTACAACAAAAGTCCTAGACTGCACTACATGCTATTTGTATTTTCTAGTAACTCCCTTTATTCTCAACAAGACTCAATTTGATGTGCTGCTTCTCCTGGAAAATGAGCGTTTTCTAATGCATTTTATTCTGGTTTACTTTGCCTAAAATCCTAAAGTTTTATTTCAAATTTTTCTCTTCCCCCACATCTCATCTGCATTTTACCTTTGACTCATAACACCTTTATCACTGGCCTTGCTTTTCACTGGTTGATTATGGGCCCACTGGTTGATTATGGGTCAGTTTACAACTGGAATGTGGAGAGTACCCCAAAAATGTGCAATGAAGCCCCAAATTGCTCTGAAATACCAGTTCCCAAGTGTGCTTTTAAAATTCAAGACACATTAATTTATCTAAGCACCTCTATATAGCCAAAGGAGGCTTGGAATGATTTTGAATACTATAATTTGAAATTATTGGAGCGATCACAGTAGAAGTTCTTCTTTTTTGTCCAACTTCTATATGCATTTAATGAAATAAATTTATTTTGAGAAAGGGAGTATATTTGATACCCTTCTAAAGCAATTAATTCAAGCTCTGTTTCAGACATTTATTAGTATGACATACTATGAGAAAATCACTTTGCCTGGGAGTTTTGCATGTGACAGGACTGTAATTTCAGATCTTAAATTATGTAAACTTGAAGCAGTAATAGTCATAGTAAAGGATATGCAGTAGCTGCAATATGTTCAAAAATTCTGAACACTTTCAAATTTCACATTCTTTGAAAAGTTATTTGAAAATCACATGTGAAAAGACTAGCAGAGTTTATACCACGAAACATGAACACAAAGAAACTGCTCATCGTCCTTCAGCTTGCAAGATATATATTTGCTTTCAAGGGGAGCCCTAATATTTGTCATCTTTAACTGAATGAAATCACATATACTTCTACATGTGGATTTTATTATAAGAATTGGTTTATAAGCCTGCTATTTAACATGATTATATGAATTACGAACTGTGATTTTATTTCTTTTATAATCTCTGTAGAGCTTTGCCATTACTTTTACATGTCTGTGTCTGGCATTATGCACCTTTGAAATTGTGCCAGAAATATTTATTGTCCTATTTCTGGCATTCTGGGACTCTTGGTTCCGTTTGGTTTCCAACCAGAACAAGGCTTATTAGCAGACCCAGTTCTTCATATCTTATTGAAAACAATTTTATATGTAAATTTAATACTTCATTAAAGTAAGCTTTTGTAACAATCAGGAGTACGTATGAACTGCATTTAGTGTAGGTAATGTTCTATCTGCCATTTGAACAGTTATCAAAAGCAAAATATATGTACTAATTAGAACTTTCCTTCTCATTGCCTGTCTCCTCCAGCTTGACTAATAAGAAAGCATTAAAATGCAGTCAAGGTTGAGCAGAAATGGGACACTCTTCCTGCACTTGCCTGTGCTCTGCACACACATGCAGTGCCCTGGAAGGAAAGCTTCCTGCAGTAACAACAGCACATTCTCATTCAGCCCTTGAATCACACTTACTTGGTTCCAAATTCCATTATTCTTAATCAAATAAAAATCCTCTTAAGGTCAACAGAAGTTTCATTCAAATTACTTAATAATTTGGCCCTCATTTTGTTGGGGTAGTTTCAACTTTGCCCAGTAGGCACAACCATATTTAAAAGGCTTTTGGAAAGTATTCTTTATTTTATTTAGCTTCAAGGAAATAGATGTTAATAAAATTTAAGGATGTACTTACATGTTTATTAAATAGGAGGAATCTTGTTGGATCAGAACTCTAATTTGTTTAAAGAGCAAACTGCTCCAGGAAGCAAAAATGTAACTGGCTTAGGTATTAGTACAGCTCAAATACTTTTAATGAGAATAATCATGCTTTCGTTTGGAAACTAGGGAAAATTGATTTAGTATGTTTTTTTTTTTTTACAGAACATTGAGTTATTGTTTATATAGTAATTTTTATAATTATAAACATAAATTACTCATTACAGCCTTTAAGGGTCAGAAGCTTGAAGTCATGCCCATCATGGAAGGGAATGTACTTACATGTATAAAATATTTGCTTCTAAAATTTCATATATGATTCAAAGCATGACTGATGTCAAATAGAGGTAAAACCATCTTTCTCCTTCTCATGTGAGAATTTCACACTAGGCTTCTTCTGTTTGTTCATGAGATCTTAATGACAGAACACATTCACTTCAGTATTTTATAAGAAATCACTTGCTTAATTCATTGTGCCACAAAAATAACCCAAAGTTTAACCATGTTCCTAAACATATTGTCAGAGATATATAGTATTCAAATTAAGATGAGCCTCTCATTTCTACTTTAAACTTGACTGTCTTCCAAATAGAGAAAAGGGTATCAAACAAGAGGCTTAAGACAGAAAGATATTTATTTATTTAATTTAATGCTTTTAAATGTTTACATTTGTGACAGAACAATAATCAGTAAAATAACCATAGAAATAATAATAATAGAAAAAATTGTAATAATAAATAACTACATAGTTTTTAATTACTAGTTATGTAACAGTAGCAACAGTAACAGCTGCCCTAGCAATACAAAAGTAAGTAGGAGTAATAATAGTAGTATTATTAACCAAAAGCAAAGACCTTAATCACAACAAGAATACTTTATGGAGTGGAAAAGTTGTTCTTGGCTTTTTCTGATGACTGTATGCAACTGCTAAGAGATTTTTATATGAGCCTTTTACTTGAAATTATATCTTTTGACCTGATGGACTATATATTTCTTTTTGAGGTAATAATTTTTTGGCAAGAATCAGATGCAAAGAACTTAATGAAAGTAATGGAGCATCCAAATGCCATATATGATGAAATGCCAAAAAGCTCAGGGAACTGGAGGCAACTCTAAGAATACAGACATCTGACACTCCAAATACTACAGCTGGATCAGAACATCAAAAGAAGCATATACTATTACATATGAAAAATTAAATCAAAACTATTATATCTTTCCCAGTGCTCTTGTTGTGGAACATTTTTAAAGCACATCTTGTCAAAATATGTCACTGAAGTCACCCCAGCTTGGGAGTTCTACCTTTTCTGTATGCTCTGAAGTTATTTGAACGTCAAAAATTAAACATTATGTATTTGTTTAATCCAATTTTAATCTTTCTTGCAGGTACCAATTTATATCTGCCCTCAGGCCTCAACTCTTTCTAGTTCAGCAATTCTCCTACTAGGGTTCTATCTGTCCCTTCTAATATAAACTATTTTCTTTAGCTCTTTTCACAGTCTCAGTCCTAACTGGAACTTGCAACAAAACAAGACAAGAAAATAGTCTGGAGTCATCACAATCAGTCACATCAGTTAAGAGCTAGGTAGAGGCTTTGGTGTGACTTTTACTACAGATACGCCCACACAAAAGTTATTAATTACATACGTATTTTCTTGCATCAGTAAAAAATAATTTCTTCTTATATGACTTTTCCAAATATATTATAAATAAAATATACATAAATATAATTCTATTTTTCCCAAAGCTGAATTACATAGGACATTCAAAAATGTGTGCCAGTTACTATGTGTGTGTCATTTATGAAGTATCAGCAAGCACTCATTCTGCTCAAGATGCAGAGAAAACAGATTCCAGGCCTTGAGACACATGGTCCATTCTTGTCCAGATTAAATTCTGGTGTCCACTAACACTACTGGCTGTGGTACCTTCCACTGAGGATGGGATGGCAGGATGCTGCAGCCACCCAAACCCGGCACCACCTTTATTCCACCAGTGGTGGTAGAGTGGCTTTGCAGGTGGAGAGCAGAGCAAGGAAAGCCTGGATTGTGTCCCTAACACCTTGGGCTTGCTTTAATCACTGAGGTGCCCACAGGGCATGAGGAAGTGCCCCGGAGTGAAGCTGTGCTCTTGAGGAGTCCCCTGTGGTGTACAGCAATGAGCGGCCAAGGCAGACAAAATAAGTGGAGCACAGTACCCCAGCTTCAGTCTGAGCAATGCAAAGTGCAGCAGCACCTAATTCTCCAAAACTGGGAAGTGAAAAACATGGTGAGATGGCACAGAGCATAGTCATAGTGGTATGGGTAGTGAAGTTCCTGATCTTCAGGCTATATATATACACCTTCATTTGCTGCAATCACATCTCCATTTGCAAAGTAAACAGTAGTTCTCTTTCAGCATCTAAAATTCCCCAGCACCTACCAGCCTCACCAGCCAGAGAAGTCCAAAAGAGTCTGTTTTAAAGAAAAAACCTCAAGTAAACACCATTTGGCAACACTAAGTTTCTCTTAACCAGACAGCATTTTCCAAATGATGTACAGACCCATACACTTATTTAGAAAAATAAATAGGCTACATATATTGCTAAAATAAAGGAATGCTACAAATGCTACCATGGAAAAACTCATCTCAACAGCAGTCTTAGGGTGTAAGACCAAAATATCTTAAAAGAAGCTTATTGTTTGATTTTTAAAATAAGTTGATTGTTCAGTGTTCTGCATATAGAGGGACTGAAAGCGCTAAATGCTGCCTATGAAGCTGGGGAAAATTCTGAAGATCTACTCTGCTGCTAGAGTGGTTATGCAAAGTCAGGTTAAACACTAATCCCACTGATAATGAAGGATTTTGAAGGGAATCTATTTAAGAGTTTTAAATACTCTGTAGGGGGCAGTTTTGAACCAGATTAATGAAAATTTTAAGCTGGCTGATTCAAAGTTATGTTTTTATATATGTTTTTATAGTTTTATTATCCTCAGCAGCTACATGGGCATAATTTCTTTTTTTAGGTATATCTTGGTGCTTAAGCAAACAGGGAGCTGCATGCTATTGTATAACATCACCCAGATGAGAGGCTTGTCTGCATGTAAAGCTCAGTAATGGTAGCCAATAATACTTTTTTAAACTACCAGTTAAATAGATTCATAACTGAATAGCAATGATTAGAGCTTCATGGTGGAGGCCTGCATAAAAAGCTCTGCAAAAGGCTCCAAGGACAGAAGTAGAGTTTGGGATCTCCTTCACAGCTCTGGTTCAGCCCTGAATCAGGGCTCAATTTCGTTGTGAATTGAAAGTATTTATGACATTTCTGGGGAAAAAAAAAAGCAAAAAATGAGGCAGATTCGTGGACACACTAGTGTTGCCTGCAGCATTTTCAAAGGCCTTTAAACATGGTATCTTCATTATTTGCATTTATATTAAATGGATATGATGCTAGACCATGGAAAAAGATGTCAGCACACTTAAATGTGTTTAGCTTAAAGATGAAGATTTAAATCAGCCTCTCTCCAGCAACACACCACTTTGAAATAGCAAAGTCAGAAGTGGACTACAGCTGCATTTAATCTGAAACAAGAACGAAAGATATCCTCTCAGCAAAGTAATATTAACTGTTACAAGGACTTAAGTAGAAGTGGCTCTAAGAGTGCAACCTGAAGAGTAGGAGAGGCTGTCACTGAGTTTTTTTCCACTTGGAAAGGAAGGAACAGTCCAGGCCTCAATGAGAAAAATGAAGCTGCATATGTAGGTGACCTCTGTAACCGATAGCAGAGTATTTCCAGTAGGGTCAGTGGCTCTCTGTTGACCACCATTATTTTGATTTGAATGAAGCTTCTTGAAGCTGGTCCTAAACCATGATTCTCAGCTGAAGTTGTTACTTACCTGGTACTGTAACTATCTGATCATGTAGAGCAGTAAGGTTCACAATGAGCACTGGTGGGAACTAAAAGAATCAACTTCCCAATGTCCAAACTAAGAACAAATGCTTGGCAGATGATCAGACTCAGCAGCTCTCCTACTGAAAGCTTGAAGCTGATTGTGTTGCCTGGACAGGTGGTGGGATATCTTTTTTGTCCTCTCCTGGCCTAAAAACTTTGCCTATTCTTTCTGAGTTTGAATGATTTTTAAAATTAACGTACAGGGTCTGGCTGGGTCAAGTTAATTTTCTTCACAGCAGCCCATACGCTGCTGTGTTTTGTATTCTGTGACTTAAACAGCACTGATGACACAGCAATGCTTTGGCCATTGCTGAACACAACTTGCACAGCATTGAGGCTTTACCTTTTTCATGCTCTGCTCCCTTAGAGAGTAGGCTGGGGGTAGGCAAGAATTTTGGGAGGGGAAACAGCCAGGACAGCAGACCCAAACTGGCCAAGGGGATATTCCGTACCACATAATGTCATGCTCAGCAATAAATCTGGGATTGCAGAATAAGAATGTGGGAGGGGTTTGTCTTCCAGGATCAACTGCTTGAAGACTAGTTGGGCATCAGTCTGCTTATGGAAAGTGGTTAGTTATTTCCCTTGCATCACTTTTTTTTCTTTCATTCACTTATCAAACTTTCCTTTAACCCAACCCATGAGCTCTCTGACTTTTCCCAGTATTCCCCCCATCTTCTGAGAGGGAAGGAGCAGGAGGATGTGTGAGTCTTTACCTGCTGACCAGGGTCAGTGTACCACAACTGGAAAAAACCCAACATTTATAGGCTGTATTATGATGCACTGTTACATACGAGTTCAGCAATGCAGGGTCAGCTGAAGGTGTACAGCTTTTGCATGGGAATTTGCACTACAAGGAACTTTGACTTGGACTTTCTTGCACATCTGTGCACATGCACCCACTTGTGTTATTGCTAAAGTGCTAAAACTTCTGAACAGGGCACATGAGAAAGATAATGCAAGCAGAGCAAGTATTTATTCTCTGTTCCTGCGTCCTCTCAGCATGAGGCAAGGGACGGGTGTCAGCGACATAAGAAAACTGATGAAAGCAGAGCACCAAGGGAGAGGACATTGTTATTACAGTAATGCGATTTAAAGAAATCCAAAGTTCTGTTTCTTTCCAAAGATATTCAACACTTGCCGTCTGGAACGAAGGGGAAGTGAGAGCAGCCCTCTGCTGTGACGCTAAGGGGACATCCAGCACGGCGCCTCTTTGTCAGCACTGCTTCATTGACTGAACACGAGTGCCAGGAGGCCTGCAAACCTCCATATGACCACTTGACCCTCACGTTCCTAGGTTTTTGCGTTAAAACACCTTTATTTTCTGTAAACAGGGACCAGCGAGAGCCGCAGGAAGACGGGCTCAGCGTTCCCGGCCCCACTGGCGGTGACCGCCTTCCGACACCCGCCCGCTCCGACCTGGCCGGGCAGCGCCGCTCGGGACAGCGCGACACCGCCCGGGCCGGGCCGCGAGGCGCGGCGGGAGCGGCTGCCCGGCATGGCACGGCACGGTGGGCTACGAGCCGGTACAGTTCGGAGCGCCGGGTACGATACCGTGCGGAGCGGAGCGGAGCGGAGCGGAGCGCAGCCCCGCCCCACACCCCCCTATGCCGCCCCGGCCGCCGCCCGCAGCGCAGCGCGGCCCGCCCCGCCCCGCTCCAGCGCACCCCGCGGCAGCGAGCCGCTGATTGGCTGCCGCGCCCGCGCGGGGCCTGGTGGGAGTAGCGCCCGGGCGCCGCGCTCCTCCTGCGGCGGCGTTGGCGGCGGGCGGGATGCGCGGCCCGGTCCGCGGCAGGTACGTGATGGCGCGGGATGCGCGGCCCGGCCCCGAGCGGCTCCGCGGTGGGAGAGGGCCGCGGGGTGGCGGGAGAGGGGCGCCCGACGCTCCCTGTGACCGCACTCAGGCACCGGCCCCGCGTCCGCCGGGCACGAAGCGGAGCGAGGCGGCAGGTGCCCCCTCCCTCTTCCCGCGGGCAGCCGGGCGGCAGCGGGGCGGCGGCGGGCCGGGGTGCAGCCTCGAGGAGGAAGCCCCCGGCTGCGGGGAAGGGCGGCGGGCGCCCTGCCCGGAAGCGGGGGTGCGGCGGCGCCGTGCGGCTGTCCCGGCCGGCGGGCCGAGGAGCCGGGGGGTGCCACCGCCCTCCCTGGCCACCGGGGCCCGGCCGCTGGCGGCCCCTCGCGCGGGCTGCAAGGGGTTGGGTTTCAAAAAAGAGCGCCTGACCCGCCCACTTCTCGCTCTTTCGCTTTGCAGTCCGTGTGGGAGCTAATTTGCCTTTTTAATTAATGCTCTGCAAAGCATAGGACCTCTGTGGGATCTTCCAGACAGAAACAGCTGAAAACGAAATTTAAATGGAAAAAAGTTCAGTATTTTGTTGTAGCTGGGGCGTCCTGGGACAGGCCAGCAGTAGGTGGTGGGTGATGCTCCTGGTTTGGTTTTGCTTATTTCCTTGTCTGTGGCACTCATCTGGAGAAACTTTTTATGGTCCCAGTGGAAGTTTCTGAAGTCAGTAAATTGTGAGAGAACTCTGAGCAGAACTGGAGATTCAACTTGAAAGGTAGAACTTGTGTTCTTTGCAATGGTGAATATCTAAAAAATATTGACATAAAGTGAAGTCACTAAGTTTGCCAGAAACACCGATTTAAAAAGCATTGCCCATTCCTTTAAGGGAGAGCTCTGTATGTCTGTATGCAAGGCCTTGATTACAAGTTGCTGACTTCCTTTTTTTTCGTTTAATGATGTTATTCAGTCTTGAATTTCAGCATGTCAGTTATTGAAATTTACTTAGGAGACTGAGTTTTTGGAGAACTTCTAACCTTTAAAACATTAACAAGCCTGAAGAAATTTGAGACTGAGTTGATGAAAGTGTAATGAGATCATGAAGCTATTTTCTCCACCTGGGTGGATGGGCGTGGATGACTTCGTGGGTTTATGCTTCTTTCAAAAGAGAAGCTTTTTCTGCTCTTGTCCCTTAGTCTGGCACTTCTGCTTTTAAATAAATAATGTACATGCTTTGGAAGTAGAAGAGCTGCTATCTATTTTTTTCTTGAGTGAGTCAGGTAACAAAATTGGTAGTAGTGTTTTCTTAAGATTCTCTGTTCAGTGTTTTTAATGCTTCTGTTGTCTGTTTTAAGCCTAGGACATGTTGCAGCTATCTTACTTGTGTATTAAATCTGTGATAATGGACATGGAAATAAGTCCAACTGCACTACTGCTTAGTCGGTGGCATGCACAGCTCTGTGCTAGAGTGCAGCCTTCAGAAGGGAAAAGTGCTATGCAATAATTTGTTGGTTAGGGCATGGGAAGGAAGCAACATGTGGAAGATCTCTTGCCATGAATAGCAGGATATTAGTGGTGGGTATGTGGAGTGGCAAGTAAGGAGGAAGGAGGAGAGTTTGAAGCAGTTGAAGACAAGTTGTGTTGTCATGTCAAAAAGAAGAGAGGGGAGGAAGGAAAACATCTGAGGCACTCCATAGTAATCATAGAAAATTCTCCATCTCCTCACTGAGGATTCAGTGACGAAACTGCAGATGTGAATCTAGTGGCCCTAATCCTTTAATACCTCTTTGGGGAAGGGTTTTGGTAGTATTTACAGACTTGCAGAGCAGCATCTGTAAAGCCTGTCATCATCATAGCTCCTGTAAAATCACATGCGTAAGTGACACTTGTAAAACCTGTTTCTCTTCCAAGCATTTGCCAGATATTTAAAAAAACTTGTGTAGCAATAGCGCTGTGAATGTGTTATTGATATAAGTCAGTGTCACCAATAGCTCATGGATGACCTATTCCCAAAAGATCCTCTAACACTTCTAGTGGAGAGGTTCTCAAACTATGGTTTGAAGGAAAATGGCACACACAAAGGCTATGTGAGCATCTCTGTGTCTCTCTATGTCCACTCCTGACAGCAGTGGCAGTGCTAGGAAAGCAAGCTAGATTTGCGAGCCTTGTGCTTTACACACTTCTCAATTGGCTATTTGACATAGTATCTGGGTTGCAAAACAATATGAAAGCCATCTATCTCTGTAGAAATATCTGGGAAGAAAGTGTATGCTCAGATCTACTGCAATACCTGTCATGCAAAAACTTACCTGTATCTGCAAAGTCACAGTAAAATTCTTGGTATTGGATTGGGTTTGGAAAAAAAAAAAAAAGACTGCTGTTTTACTGAGGTGAGTTGCTGCAGTAGTGATTATTTTGAGAATTTGTTCGAGTCCAAGGGGTAATTGCTTTTTCCATATCTCACCCCTTTGTGGTACTAATTTGGCAGCAGCAGAGCTAATTTGCCCATCTGTTCCAGCTTAATTTTCATGGCATTTCCAATATGGATTTCCTTATCTTTAAGGATTGACTTCTGAAACCAATAGGGCCTATAGTTCTGAAGTCCTTGGCTTTCTTAAAAGATGATGAGGTTACCAGACTACACTAGTGTTTGTGCTAGTGAGCAGTGCATATGCTCTACATATTAACTTGTTCTAACAGCCTCAGACAATTTGAAAACAAATTTGGATTGAAATATATCTTTCCATTTTTGGCCAAAGGAAACTTAATAAAGGAGATAATAATCACTTATATATTATTATTCTGTCTAGCTAGATCAGTGCTTTGTTTTAATAAGTGTTAGTGTTTCATTCCAGAATGAAAAAGGTTTGAGCCCTGGTTGGGACTGAGTATTAGTTTACTGTCAGGGTTGTTTTGAACTGATTATTTTTTGGTTCAACAGATTAAAAAACTTGTAAATTAAATGACTGGAGAGAAAAATTCTGCCATCCTAAAGTTCAAAGTCCATTGATTCAACTACCTTCTGATGGAAAGTTGCTGCAATTTTGGTTCAGGAGCTTAGACCCAGATCATCAAATTAGTGTTGTTCATGGGTTCCAGGTTTGTGTAGGGTGAGGTGAGTTGCTTTTGCAGCTTTGGAACTGTTTTAGTGTAATTTGATGTGCAGCGAAGACCTGCCAATGTAGTGCTTTTGTATAGCAAATGAAATCTTTGAAACTGATTATTTGAACTTAAAACTGAGCATACAAAAGAACAATAATGCTATCCAATAATGCTATGTATTCTTATGGATGAGAGCATAAAAAAGAAGTAGATTTATTTGAGAAGCTTTCTCATGAACAGAAGGTTGTTAATACTGAATGCCTAGAGTGACAGCTGAAAAGGAACACTGAGTTATGCTTATGGAAAGCAGAGGAAACAACTGGAAATCAGTATCTTGAATAATCCTGCCCAGTACTAAGTTTTTATAATTGTTTTTCTGCTGGAGCATTTTGGTGTCTCTTTTTGCGGTTACTTTGTGTCTGTGTTTTTGGGACTCCCCTCTGGTTAAGTATTTCCAAAATGAGAATAACTTTGGCCACATCTGAGCTGATCAACTGACTTACAAGATGGCCTACGAATCAGAAAACTGGATTTAAAAATAACACATAGGTAGATAGCAAGACGATGGCTTTATGCAGTATTTTGATTTCTTAAAATGTTGGAATGAATTTGAGAGTCTTTGATTTTGTTGTTAGATTGCTCCTAAGTGCTTAATACTTTATTTCTAGCTGCGAATTCTTGTAGAAGATTGGTAGCTCTGCCAACATTTGTCCACAACAGAAGATGGGTGGATTAATTTCAAGGTGGAGGGTAAGTAACATTGTGTAACAATGTAACAATAGGACATGTTGACTGTTAATGCTGGCTGAATGTTAGTGCTAAACTTTTCCTGTGAGTATGTCACTTAAAAGTCCAGTAGTGAGGTATCATGACCAAAAGCATTCTTTGCTAAATCACTAAGCTGTGAAACTCTGCTGTTGTCCTTTATTTCCTCTGCAGTACTAGTCTGTCGCTGGCTTGGTTAACTTAGAAAAATACAGTTTTAACTCTTTCTGTAAATCTAAATACTTTTGTGGTGCATCATTAGGATAGAAACTGCAGCATCTGTGACTTGAAAAGTTGGTGACCTAGGTAAAAATGAATATGTGCAGAATACATTTCTGTCTGTTTTAACAAATAGTTTGGTAGCATCTTAGTCCTGTACAAGTCTGTCTTCTTACCTGCTTTTATTGCTTTGTATGTTCTTGAGTGCTGTACTGAGTTTATGAGGAAGAAGGGGCATGAATGAGGTTTTAACTACTCTCCTGGCAGGTGTGAGTTGTTTGAGTCTAGAATTGCCTTTGCTTATTAGCAGTTGGCTTCAGAGCCTTCCATACAAAACTCCTTTACAGGTGAAACTTAGGTGGAATGTCAGTTTTGTATAATAGAAACTCACTTTCAAGGGTGATTCACTGTGAGCTATGCTTTTTGAATTTGTGGTGTGAAGGGTGGGGAAGGATTGTGGCTTGATAATTCTCAGAAATTAGGAAAGATTCCTAGAAGGTGGATTTCCAGTTGCTCCTATGAGGAATTTTATTGGAGATGGCAACACTTACTTGCAGTTGCTTATGATTTATTTATACCATGTGTCCTTATATGGAAAGAATAGTAAGAAAAAGCTGAAGTAGTCAGGTTAGGGCTTCCTCTCTATATTCTCTGTGTTTTGCCCATTTCTTCCACTTATCAACTCTGTTCTTGTTTTACTTTCCACCCACACATTCATTATTGCTGTAGATGCATTATACGTTTTCATTTTTTGTGATGTAGGAGAGGAGCCTTCTGTTAAGAATAATGCCAGCTGTAAAATAGTGATTCATTATGGTCCCTTCTATTTGTCACTATTAAAGTAGGAAAACTTCTTACCTTTATGTAAAATAGATAATTTATTAATCTATTATGAATATGTCTTGTTGTTAGGAAGCTGTTAATGTACAGTAATCCTCCAAATACTGAGTTTTTAAAAGTGAGATTAATATCTTTGTTCTTTCCCTTGTAAGCAGGCAAAACCTTCCACTGTAGAAGTGTTAGAAAAAATAGATAAGGTATGTGTTTGCTTTTTGGTGCCTTGCTTGATTTGTGTGTAGAAATATACCTCATTTTTGCTGTCCATGTATTTCTCTCACATTAGGTAAAATACTCTAATGAAATTTTAAATTATTTTGGTAATTATTCCAGTAGTAGAGATTATGCATTTCAGAGGAATTGTCTTTTTTCCTGTTATTGTTTAGTCATTTATAAAATACCAGTACTGTATAATAGATAGTGAGAAACTACAGGGCAAGTATTTATTTAGAGAGCCTGAAATGGGAATGAATATTAAGCTGCCTTGATTACACAATTCAGTTATAACTAATGGTTAAAGTCCCATGTAATGGAAAATGTCACTAATGCAAAGTTCCATTCATCAGGTTGATTAGAAAAGCTTCAATGTATGCTTTTATGTGTAGAAGTTGTAACTGTAGTGGTGGTAAGTAAAGTCAGGGGCAGAATAACTGGATAGATTGTTCAGTAATCCATTGTGATTTTTCACCAGCATTTGTGACAGATGTCTGTGGGGAAATTAACTGTTTTGAAATATGCTGCTGATATTTTTGTTTTCTTTTTGATGAAAGTGTGAGTACCTCTGTTGTCACTTAAAATGCAGTCAAAATGGTTCACATAGAAGAGCATTGCTCCATCACTTATTAATATGCTGGAAGCATCATACAGATGTTCAGGATTTCACTTTTAATGTGAGGAAAGCACTGAAAGGAAAACAAGGGAGATGATGGAGAAGTTTCAGCAATTCCCCATGTTAGTAGAAAGTGTTAGAGGCATTTAAAATTCCACAGGTACCTGATGAAAGTTTTAGAATGCTGAGTGTGGGTAGTAGTGACTTACATGATTGTGAAGACTGCCATTCATAAGATACTGGTATTTTTCACTTGTCCCAAATATACTAATGCATTACAAATGTGAAAAAGTGCTGATTTTTGACTTTTCTTACTAATTGCTAATAAGGTGCAAGTGGCCCATATCATAACCTTAATAGTGTGGTGTATTTATGCTATGAAAGTTATCTTTGGGCAAATACTGTCATTTATCAAAAAGGTGCTTGACTTTTCTAATCAAGTACCAGAGTGATAGGGCTGATTTTGGGAAACAGTTCAAGGCAGCTTAGTAAAACTACCTACTAATTTCACTAATAAGGCTGAACCCTGTTTATTTGCAGGAAATACAGACATTAGAAGAATTTAGAGAAAAAAATCAGAGGCTACAGAAACTATGGGTTGGAAGACTTCTTCTCTACTCCTCACTTCTTTACCTTATTACTTGCTTAATTGTATATTTGTGGTGTCTTCCTGACGAATGGACAGCAAGGCTGACAATGACACTTCCATTTTTTGCATTTCCATTGATGTAAGTAAATATGCCTTTTTATTTTGTAACTGCTGTCTCTTTGATAAAAGGAGATGGAAAATACATCTCAGCAGGGGTTTGGGTTTTCTTTGACAATCCTTGAGATGTCATAACTTGCTGAATTTTTTCTTCTAAAATAAATTCAAGTAGTTAGGCAGACACTTTCTTTGAGGGGAATGTCTCTCATGGGTCTGGGTTTAGTATAGAACTAAGTCTTATCATCAAAAGATAATAGCATCTAAAGTTACCTGGCTTGTCAAAATTATACTGGGGCTAGAGAGCTGTATCTGAACAGCTGTAATGTAGTACAAGCACAAGAGCATTATCTTGAGTTTTATTTTTACTGCAATTTGAAAAGTAGCATTACTATGTGGAAGTAACCAAAGGTATGTCACCTACATGTAAAATGTAGTGTATAAAGCCTGGAAAAAATACAAGAATGAATGGAAAAACTTAATTTCATGTGTTAGGTGGCTATTAACACAGAATTGACTTGAAAGGTCATCACCCTAAGTGTATTGGAGACTAATTTTACACAATTAGCTGTTTTTCTGGAAAAATCATTGACTGTTTTGTTCAACAAGAAGGTATGCAGACTTCATCGTATGTGAACTGGGGAAAGTATTGCCTACATTTTTGTTCCACTGAGCTGATTGGCTGCTTATCCTGATGAGTGGCTTTTGTTTTCTAAGAAATCTACTTTTCTAAAAGTAATAAAATGGGCTTCCACCTCACTGAACAGCTGCTTTGCTGTTCCAGACCATCAGGGAGGTGAAAGCAGCCTGCTGAGCATCTTTCCTACAGACGGGGAGCACAGTGCATTTGCTAATTTGCTGAAATGATCATGAGTACTTCTGTATTTGTACAGCACCTTTGTGTGAAAGCATGGCTTATAGGTGCCTTAGCTTTAGACTTGAAAGGCAAAGTCAAAAGTAAATATTTAAGGCTTTGTAATTTTGATGAGTGTGGGTCAGCATAACATGCAAAAAACCCCCAACCTGAAGATGCTTTTTTATGTTGTACTGTGTTATGCGTAATATACTGATATGCTGCTGTTGTGGGTTCCTGTGGAGAAGATACATGGGCAGCAGTATCTTGACTGGAAAGGATTAATATAGAAATCAGAGCTCAAATTAATCTTTGGCAGTAATATGAATTAATTTTGTTCTTAAGGACAAGTATTTTGAAGTCCTTGTTGTTAGTGTTTGAGGCTTGCTCATGCTGATAGAAAAGCTTGTAAAAGAGGAAGTATTACCAGCCTCCTTTCGCATAGATGTGTTAGAATTAGTGTAGAAATTTTATTATTGAAGGTGATGGCTTCTAGTGCCGTGGTTTGAATTTACATGTTGGACTTATATTCTCTAGTTTGTCTTCCAGTTCTGCTTGTTTTCCTCAGGATGGCTCTCTGTAAAACTCTGACTTAGGTATCAGCTTACTAGGACTTAGATTGTTGTTCTCTTATGACTTGCAACTGTTTATCAGATTTTTTTCCTTTAAGCTATTCCTCTTCAGCTTTTTTTTTGGCAGATATGAGTGGCAAGCAGCTGCCAGCTTGTCTTTGTTCTCGGTCAAGAGGTGACTCCATGCTGAATGCCTGGTGCCACCCAGTAATAGCTCTAGAGATTTTTCAGCCCTAATCAAACTGGAGTATGTCTGCCTTTTCCAGCTTGCAGTCAGTCACTAACTTACTTCTGCCTTAGGTCAGTCCCTCAGGGTCTCAGCAAGTTACTGATGTTGGTGGAGCAAGTTAAGTTTTAGGAATATAGCTTCATTAATTTTAAATGTATACTGAGATTCCGGAACAGTTGAAAAAATATCTTAGCATTTTAGAAGGGTGCTCTTCTTGAACTGATTTTTATTTGAATTAGTTTTAATTTGAGTGTTCTGATTTTCACTGAAATATGGGGTTTTTTTTGTTTGTTTGTTTTGTTTTTTTTTTTTTTTTTTTTTTGTAAAATTGGTCTGAAATGGTCTGCTATTAAATTTTCATCTTGGATTTCTTAAAGTGGAAGTGCTTTTTTATTTCATGGTGTCCTACCATATTTAGAATACAGCTTTAGGCAGAAGACTCTAAGGCATACATTAAAAAAGAAGTAATGCTTTTGCCTGTGTAACAAGATATTTAAGGCAATTTAAACCCTGTAAACATTTATTTCTTCTGGTATTTTATGAAGACATGTTTTGTGTTGTGTAAGCAGATAAATCAATGTATTCTTAGATCAGTTATTATAGCACACCTTTGAACATGAAATAGTTAAACTTCTGTGTTTTTCCTGCCTTGAATAGGTTGCTCTCAGATTCCAGTTGCATCATCTAACTTGCTTAATTTGGGTTGTGTTGTTAATATGTGAAGACATTTTTAATTGGGCAACCATTATATAAATACAGACGATGTTCTTATGAATTAAGTCAAAACTATTTGAAATCTTAGAGCCTTTTGCCTGCTTTCTTATGCATGTTGTTAGTCAGATAACCTTTCTAGCCTTTATGATTGTTTTTTTTTCTTAAATGAAACATTGCTAATTTAGGCTCTATTATTTAATTAACATTAGGAGGGCTTTGGATAAGATGCTTGGAATAGCTTGATGTATGAGGTTTGCCACTTGGCTTAGACTGAATAACTTACCAGGAAAAGTGTCGGCTTAATACTCATAAGCAATTCTAAGCTTTAAAACAAATGAAGTCCTGATGATTGCAGAGAAACCTTTCAAATGTAAAATGGTCATAGATCAGTTTATCTTGACATAAACTGCTCCAGCTAAGTCAGCTGAAACCCTACAGAAACGGAGTAGACTTAGAGCTCTCTAAAATCACTAGGACTCAGGTCAGTTAATTCTGCTTGGGAGAACATTTAAGCAATAGCTGTATCTCATGGTTTTCACTGGTATTAGAATTCTTCCCACAAATCTCTGGGGCCTTAATTTTGGGCCTTAAATGGTAAGTTTCTTTTTTTGGAAAAAATACATTATAAATGTATCAAATAATAAGTGATGACTAAGTAATTTTCAGCTGAACATTTTTTAGCAAGTGAAGATGTTGCTGCTGCTGCCTTAGTATTTCTGCCTTAAGTAACACTTAATTTTAATAGAAAATACGATTTTATTTAGAGCAATATTGATGTCTTGTTGAGAAGATGCTGATTTAATTTTTAGTTTTTATGTAAATACTGTTTGAAGTTTTCTGTCCTTTGTATTTGCAAAATAAAATCTCATCTGGTAAGTGTTCTGTTTGCTAAATGATTTCAGAAATGGTTGCTGTAATATATTTTAATTAATATAATTCTTCTTTGTCTTCTAAAGAATCTGGTGTATAAGAACACTGCTCATTTTTTTCTTTTCCAAACGGACAGAAAGGAATAGTAAGTACTTTCTCCTTGTGGTGTGTGTTTGTTTGTTTGTTTTTTTAATATGTAGCGAGTTGAGAATGATGCTTGCTATGATAATGGAAATGCTTTTGATCATTTGGCTTCCATGAGGACAAGAGTAGCCTTTTAGTTGATACTGGGTAGTATGAGCTGAATTTTTTTCTACCACATAATTCATGAAAGAACAGGAAGGAAACTGCTTAACCTTCCACTTCATTTATAAAATTGCTCTTTCTCCTGTCTTTGCATGTGTCAAAAGTGTAATGGAATAAAATATGGTGTAGAAGTGGGAGCAAGGGGAAAGGAAATATAAGCAATAGTAGTAGTTCCCTTGATACTTGCATCTCGCAAGTATTCCAGCAGTCTTAATCTGTTATCCTTATACAAAAGGGAAGAGATTTATAGCTGATGTGTCTAATTTATTTGTCAAGATAGCTTTTCTCTCCCAGGTTCTCCAAAGCATACTTACGTTTTCCTGAGTGGGAAAGGTATAAGCAGGTGTTTTTCTGCTTTTTTTAAGAGCTAAGGAAAATTGGAAGTCGTGTAACAAAACCAAAAAGTAATGGAGGTGTTCAAATGTATATAAAAAGTTGTTACATTTTGCATTAGAATGAATCTGCATGCTATTTAAAACCAGCATCTGTGGCACTTGTCTGCAGTAGTTAGAATTCATTTGAGACTTTCCTTGAAAGCAGTCCAGCCTGTAACAATATCTCATGGTGATGTGAGCAATAATACAGGAAAACCTCAATGTTGCACTGTGTTTTATGACTTGCAGAACAGCATGATGTATTTAATTTGTGACAGCTTACAAGTTAAACATCACTTTTAGAATTTTTCTTAAACTTAATGTTTGTATTTGATATGCAAGTGCAGAACATACATTTTTATGTAGAAATAAAATTGTCCATATATTCTGTGGTGCTGTGTGATTCATTTCTAAGGTGAAATGAATGATTTGCATTTCATGGCTGAATAGGAAAAAAAAGTATGTTTTTCTATTTTGCTTAAATGTCTTTATTGCTGTTTTGAGCATACAGGCAAGTCTAGTGCTTTTGTTGAACCTGTGTTTAAAGGGTTTAGTAGATGATAGAACATGCCAAAAGGGATTATTTTTGTGTTGTTCCAGAGACTGGATAAAAATGAAGTGTTTTAGCTCAGAGATAAAAGTCCTATATTTGAAAAAGAAAAATCAGCTGTAGAGTTGAAGCAGTAAAGCAGGAGAAAGTGTAGCTGAGAGAGCAAACTGTCAACCAAGTTGCTCAAAGCTAAGTTTTTATTCTGGGATAAGTTAGTATAACATACCGAGACACTGGAGGTGGTTATTTAATACAACAAAGCCCTGTGCTGGATAACCAGTATGCACCAGATTTGGGAATGATGCTGTGAATGAGGAAAATTTATAGCTAGACTCCAGGAAAGACGATGCAGAGAAATTATAGAATTTCAGTTTTTAGGACTGGTCAGGCAAACAACTGTTAAGGGAGATTTAGGCTGATCTCTCCCAAAGTGTGGAGAAAATAAATGAGGTATATTGCAGGTATTGACTTCTCTAGTATGAATTCTTTTTTTTTTCTGTAGGTTTAATTAAGATGAGATATATTGGTTTCTTGAGAGTACTTTGCAGTAATTGCCATTTGGCCATGTTAGAAGGGGCAGGTGTTTCATGAGGTTCTTGTTGAATACAGGAGGTACAGTGATCAGAAAGAAACACCCACACTTTAAAATGATTGCATTGCTTCATGGAAGGCTATGCCTGAAGATGTTCTAGGCATTTCTGTAGCAAAAGCAATTTCAGTTTCTTGAGTAACCAGCCATTAACAGTTGGCTGTAGTCTGCTGTTTATTTGGCTTTGTGATACCACACTGCATTGCAGTACATTTCAAGATGTTGATCTGTGTGGAGCAACATGTGAGATTGTGTTCTAATATAAATGTAAAATTTATTGAAAGGAACCTTACTAATTTGAAGATGCACACTTTCTGGAATTGTCCAGCTTCTGTGCTCCAGCCTAGTATTAAATACGGTCTTGTTTCCATGTCCTATTAACAAATACGGATAGTTGTAGGTACCCTTTTGTTGCATAAAAAATAACCTTTTGGATATGTGCATGCCAGTTTCAGTATTTTGGACATTTAATAAGAGGTTTATTTGATCAAAATGGATTTCTGCATTCTGCTAGTAATTATTTGTTCCCTTAATTTTAAGTAGCAGTTTTCCTGAAGTAAATTTAAATGGTATAGGATACTTACTTGTAAATAAAGGTACAAAAAAAAAGTGTGTTTAGTTTGGTTGGTTTTGGTTTTGTCTTATAGGTCTATGAAGCTTTTCCTTTCTTTGAAAAAATGGGTAAAATAGGTGTATTTTTACAGGAGGTAAACTGCCAGTGTTCAGTAGAGCTGAGAAGGGGTAAAAAGTTGTACAGTTTATTGTTACAATCTTCTTGCTGTGAATGGAGGTAGTAGAAAGCTAATTTGTTGAGAGAGTATCTTCTGCATTAGGTGATGGTTTATTACAGTGAGTTTTCCTTGAGTGTCAAGCTCCAAACACTAACTTCCAGGAAAATCCCACATGCATTTGGCCTTTCTTCTTCCTCTTAGAGAGGTTAGGTGCTGTGCCTACTTGTTGTAACAGTTTCTTAACATTTAGTAGTAGAATGACCTTCTGGTAGCTGTTCTTACAAAACTGGGGCGTTTTGCTGTAGTCTGAGTGTATAGAAAGGGGGAAATAGATTGAGCTTTGAAGCTTGGAATTGAGCTGGCATTGAAACTAGTATGTGTTAAGAGGTTTATGTGGAAATACTGAACCCAGTAAATCTGGTGCTCAGATATATTAATGCTTAGACCTCAAGCTTTTTTCTGTATTTTGACTCATGAGATTAAATGTATTTGGTCCATTGTTCTACCAGTTTTAATGTAGGTCAAAGCAGGGCACTGGCTAGAATTGGTTTGCTTAATGAGGAAATGGTACATAAAATTTTTTAATAGTTATAACTGTAAAGTGATAACAGTGGGCTGTAATTTATAAGTGATTTCAGCATTTTAAGTGATTTATTTTGACATAAAATCTCTAGTTATTTTATACAAAGTTTACTGATGTGTAGAGTTGGTAGTGGTCAGTGCATAATTTTTCCTGATTTCACAAGGTGACGTCAATGTTTAGAGTGTGCTAAAATTATCTTAATTTATATTTAAAAACTAATGTATAATATTCTTCTTTTAGATGATGCTCTGGAAGATTTAAAATCTCAAAAGAAAAAAATAGTAAGTAAAATGTCAAGAAAAAATGGTTGCTATGGTCCACTAAAACTGGTGTATGCCACATATTTGCACCAAACTTGATCAACATTTAATCTTAGACAAATTTAGGCTGGAAAAGGTTCCAAGTCTTGGATAACTTGCCCTCTTTGCAAAGTTTGTAGCACTGAAAGCTGTTTCCTCTCTGTTTAATAATTCCATAAGGAAGCTTGCTGTTTTCTCACATGGTTGGCTTCAGCTGCCTTGTAAGGCAAAACTTAAAAGCCACCACAACCCTAACACTCTCAGCCCCCCAACCCTACTTCACCAAAGCAACTCCTCCTCCCTCCAAAAACTCCAAAAATTGTATTATGAGGCTTTGTTATTAATGAGTTGCCCAAAGTGTTCACCTCATACCTTCTGGATTTTGCCATGGTAGCTAAATTAATAGAAAACCCACAACAAAGGTACCAAAAATGAGTTGCATAAGAGTCTGGTATTATGTCATGATCTGTGTTTTATCACTTTTAAAATGTAGATGTAAAAAAGATAACCTGTAACCTACTGATGTCATTGTCCTTTGGTATAGAGGATTTGCTAATATTTAAATGGATGTGTCCTTTGGTTTTAGTGGTGATACAAGTTTGAGAGGCTTACATTTTCTGGGAAAGAAACAAATGAGCATGACAACTGCATTGTTAAGTTTATTTTATGAAAATTGCTTAACTGAAGTTAGTTAATGTTTCCAATTAACATAGTCATTTGGTAGCATTCAAGGAAAAGTTCTTGAAGCCGAAAAAGCGCAGTGGAGAACAAAAGAGGTTTTGGAATCTTAAATGTAAAGTCTTCATTTCAGTTTAAGTTTAGTTTTCTGTAATCATGAAAATCTTTATTGTAGAAGAACTAGTAATGCTGAATTTTTGTACGTGAGAAGCAATTAAGAATAAAGGCATTGAATAAAAGATTAGTCAGGAAAAACCTAAATGTATATTTTGCATATGCAAAACATCAGAACAGCATACTGTAAAAGAACCAGGAGTAGTTAAAAGTGAAGCACTGCACAAATACTTTGTAAACAATGATGAAATTATACTGTAACTATGGGGAATTTAAATCTGGAAGTATAAATTGCCATTAGTCTATATGCAAGTCAAGCTTTAATCATTAAAGACAAACTCCTGAATAGGATTAGTGAAACTCAGTTCTGGGAAGTTCAATAACATAACTCAGATATTTTTCACAGTCTGTGATTATCACGTGGTCTTGTGGGTGCCTGCTTCCTAGCAAGGAACCAGAAACAGAGGACTTACTGCAACCTCTTCGATCAGTGCGGTGTTGGTGTTTTTTAATCAGAAGATGGACTCAGGAGGTTCATCATAATTTAAGATATTCAATTAAGCATTAAAATTAGATAATTATACATGATACAGAACATGTTGAAATGAGCTGGAAGGGGATGCAGGTAACAAGACAATATAATTCATGTTTTAGATAAAAACACTGATAAAATTGCATTCTTTAAAATTTGGTTTTGATAGTACTCAGATTTGATTTTGTTTTGTTTTATTAACTTCCTCAGGAGTGCCTTTGGCTATGAATAACCTACTTTTGAATAAAACAAAACAAAAATCAAGTGAAATAATGGGGAGGGAGAGGGTTTTTTTTCCCCTGTTGAATTCTGATTTGCTGCTAAGTTTGGAAATAGGATTAGTTACTAAGAAATTTACATTGTGGTCCTCAAAGTATCTAGGATAAGTAAATTATGTGTTTCCTGTTTATTTGTAATGCAAATTGTTGCCTAGGCACAGAGCCTGGCGCAACAGCTGTGCTTTTTCACTTTGTTGCATCTCAGCTACCTAATTGCTGGATCAATCTTATACTGAAGACAATTGTCCTTTTAAAAAATGTTACAGTACTTGTGTTTTACTGTCATGTGGCCCACCTTTTCCCTACAGACATTACTTGCATGCTGAAGGGATATAAGGCTGTTATAGGGCTTACCTGTAAATGGTGTAAGGTCCTCATCTGCTAGATAAAATGTCCTGGTGGGTTTGCAGTGACTGCTCAATAGAAATTAATTTCTGTTTCATTTCTGTTCTGGCTTTGGTGATAGAGTCATGTGGATACTCATGTGGGTAAAATACTGGACAAATACAGATACTTCATCTGGAAATTACCATTAGTATTGTCTATCCTGTACTTTTACTTAAAGTTTGTGTAATACTTATTTCTCACAGAACTGACTGTCTTCTATTTTTTTTCCTAGTGAATACTTTAAAGCTTGTTGAGTTATGAATTAGGGATAGGGATTAAGTTAATTAGCTGTTATTAAGGCACTACTTCAAGATACAACTTTGTTTCCCTCCTTGATCATAAGGGATACTGTGGTTGTGTTTGTGACTCTTTAGCTGTGATTTTTGGCCTCAGAGTTTCTCAGTTAATGAGGATGTCAACCCTTAAGCCTGAACATGGGTAGATGAGCAAGTTCAGAGGGTTAAGCATATTAAAGCAAGGGCGTAGGACATGTATTAAGCTGATACAACTGGGAATTAGTGGAGAGTTTACCTGGAACAGCAGTCTTAAAGATAGGATAATTCTTAGCCTGAGGACAAAGTTGTGAAGCTAGTGTAGTAATTACCTTGCTAATTTTAGAATTAAACTTTGCTGAAGCTTGCTCAGCTACTCTGAATAGTAGGCTAAGTGTAATATTAGACTTTGACAGACTTCCTAGCCATTTCAGGTAAGAGTTTAGAAAGTTGCATTTGTTAATCTAGGAAAAAGCCCCCAACTAGTCTGATTTCAAGGCTGTCTTGGAGTTATGTTAGTAATGGGAAAAAAAATTCAGCATATGAGTTCTGCTACTTAAAATAATTACTCTTTAATCAACTTTGTCTTCAGCGTTCTAGGTGTAGACAACCATTGGTATTTTGATAACTTTCATATGTGATAAAAACTCTGCGAGGAGTTGGTTGTTGTATAAGCCCCATTTTGTCTACCTGGTATATGCTAGAGTACTGCAAACATGCAATTGGAAACTCAAAATACAGTTAAAAAACATATTTACTGAGGATGGGTCAAATGAATTATTTCTTTCATGTAGCATTCAGGCAAAGCAGTTACTTTGGTGGTTTTAATATTGACGTGGATCTGTTCAGAGTACACTTGATTACTGTGACTTAAATGATTTATTTTGGATTTTAATGAAAATTTTGTTATGTGTACTGGTATATCTTAAGTGGTGGACTGGAATGAGTGTCATGGCTTTGTGTGAGCACAAAGAAAGACCTCTTTGTAGTTGGGTTTGACATACCAAGTAATTCTCAGTTTATGAACTCACGTAGTAGTATGGTGAATAATGAGTGGTTTGCACCACACCAGTACTTAAGTCTTTGGTTGCTAAATTGCATTTACAAGAAGCTTAAAATACATTACTTGTATTACTTTTCAATTTAGGCAACTGATGTTGTTCCCAAAGGAATTCTGTTTGGTTGCCTGTTGGGAAGGAGTTCATTGATACAGTTGTTCATACGAAGAGAATGTGATTCCATGCTTCTTTATTAATATCTGATTAATTCCATGAGAAATTCACGATTAGGCTGGTATTAACTTTCTTAGAGAGTTCACTTGTAATTCTGGTTGCTCAGCATTATCATTTTATTGATAAGGACAGACTACAAGTTAACCCTTGGCAGAAAGCAGAAAATGGCTTTATAGGAAAAGTTTTGGATCTCAGAGAAGACTGTATTACAGAAGAAGAGGAAGAGGTGTTGAGCACTTTGCTGTGTTAGTGAGCCAGTGCTCAGCATTAAGTTAACCTTTCCCAGATTATGCTTCAGGATGGTGAATGTTCCAGAAGTCAGTGTGTTGGTTTACATTCATAAATGAGCTTCCTGTGTTGGCACACAAGCAGTTTTCCTCTGCTATGCAAACATAGAAGTAGTATTTAAATTTTACACAGGCTCTTACTTTCTTCTAGTAATTACACTAATTTGTAAGTAAACTTGGACTTTTTTGATTCTTTATTTGGTATTGTTAGCCAAAATTCAATTTACTTTAGAAGAGTATATTCTATAAGTGAAAGCATGAGAAATGTGGATATGCTTATAGAAATCCTGACAATTTCTATATATTTTCAAGAAATTTGTAAAGAGTCAGTTGTGATACTGAATTCTTGTTCGGATTCAGCTTTACTAGAATTTTAAAGCTATATATGAATTTCAAAATATGAAGGGTAACTCGTTGAATTATCCACTAACTGTGTAATGTGAAGGGTAACTTCGACATCTGAATCTTGTGGTGAGAGTTGAATTATGTTTCAAAATAATGTTACTGTATTTGCAAAACGTATGTATCCACAAATAGCTACGATACTATCTAATACTGCTGTGGCGAGAAGTGCTTTAGATAAAGAAAGTGTCGAGTGATGGTGGAGCATTCTGGTTTTTCTCTCCCCTAAAGGTCACTTTGTCCTGCAGAAGGTTATTTCTCTTTTTGGCTATACAGACAACTCCATGCATTTTATGTTCATTGATGTGAAGTGAATTGGGTTTTTTAAATTTTGATTTGCTGGCCAGATATTAGCACTGACTGTTAATGCTTCCCTGCTTTGCAGCTTCACCTCACTAGCCTTACCCCTTTATATAAAATCTGTCTTACGGTTTTTACTTTTATAAGCAACAAATACTTTATTTTTCCTATTAGGCCATTAATTCTGCTCTTATTGCACTGTGTGGCATTTGTTTTACGAAGTTAGTGGGTTAACTCCAAAGTGATGCTGAAATACAAGTTTAGGAAATTGATTTTTGCTTCCTTCTTTACTCCCTTTTGTTTCAACAGTCCTTAATTAACAGCCTGGAAAGTATTCCTTGCCTCAAACTTCAAGAAATGTGTGGAGGAGTGAGTGTTAAATGAATACACAGTAGCCATTAAATGGAGTGAATTTTTATTTAGCTTCTGAGGTCTATTTGTAATCCTGAGGTCTGTCAAAATGTAAAACTCCTTCACAGTCTGTATATGCAGAATGGCTGAAACTTTAGTTTCTCACTAGCTAAATAATGGCATAAAATTCATGTTAACCTGCACCATTTGTTATTTTAGCAGTGATAAATGAGTTTGAGAGAATTTAATTTTTTGACCACTGACCTTTTCAGTTTTGCAGTTTATGCCAACAGCAAACTTCAGAACAAACAAAGCCCCCACTTTTAGCTGAACATGGCCATTAGTCAGCATATCTAGAAAGGTCTGCTTAAGATACTGTGAAATGTATTATAATTTCTATACATATTAGGTATTTGTCATAACTTCAGCTATCTTACTTTTAAAGTTAAGATGCTTCTGATGTTGGCTGTTAACCACTAAAATGATACTTTACTAGTGATTACTTTTTTAAATTAAGCCCATGTATTAGCAATAAAGCCACTTGAGTGCATTGTAAATAAAACGCTGTAATAATGAAGTGCTTTAATTACACTCCCTAAAGTATGCATAGTTCTCAGTAAATTTTTTTATTTAAATTCTTAACGTGTTCCTTTTTCTAAAAAGCAGTTTGAATTGCTGTAAAGATGTAGATCTAGCCTTTAAAGTCATTTGAGCAAATTCCATGGCTGTTCTCTAGTTAGTGAGTTTTCACAGCATTTGCAGCAAGCTAATTGCTTCTGCTAATAAATAATCTAAAATCGATGCTGACAGCAGTTAATTGGCACAGGGACTTTATTCTGTAAAGCACTTGGCTAACGACCTTCCTTAAATTAATAGCATTAAGTGCTATGAGGAAATAAATCTAAGGAATTGCCTGTCATTTGCTTGTCATGTCTAATAACTTCCAATAATGATGGCTGATAGATTTTTGCACATTCCATTATTGAAGTTGGTGCTTGTAATTATTCTCCTCATTATATGTAAACAATTAGCAATATTTGGTGTTTCCTTGCAATAAAGCTGTTAAGTACAAGTAGTCCATTAGAGTTTAGAAACTATTTTTGGAAGCAAAATTTATTTTCCATGGAATACAGCAAATCTGCAGGTATCTGAAAATGCTACTGGTTCATTGGATGAGCCTCACCTTTTGGTAACATTGATAAGGTGCTTTTAAATGGGAGGCTATGGTGGGGGAGAAATACTTTAAAAAATTCTCTACTGATGTGTGGAACCTTTTTGTTTCCAGCTTGAGGAAGTAATGGAAAAGGAAACATACAAGACTGCTAAACTAATCCTTGAAAGGTTTGATCCAGAATCAAGTGGAAAGGTGAGTCTTGTTATTGATACTGATGTTATATGAAAGGTACTATGGAGCTGAGCATTCAGATAATGTTATTTATAATTAATTGGCAGGAGACTGAACTACCATCTGCTGGAACATCTGCAACCCCAAGACCTGGACAAGGTAATAGCCCTGTAAAACAGGTGCTCTTTAGCATAGATACTCATCTTTCACAGCAATTTCCACTCTAGAAGTCTGTCTATGATAAAATTTGTAGATCAATTGACCTTTATTTAGGGTTAATAGACTGTTCATTAGGCTGTGCCCATTACTGTTCTGTATTTTTCAGATAAGGGATCTATTACTAAAGCCTGATGTTCTAGACAGCAGAATATTTAATGCTGCTTGATGTTAAAGCTGAGAGAAAATTAACTCCTTGTGGCATACTTGCAACTTTTCTAGAATACTAAGGTGTTTTCAAATCTATTGTAATATTCATTGACTTAGCTTTTCAATTGTGTTTCTATTAATGGCTAGTTAGACCTTTCCTAATGCAGTGCTTAAACTACTTCTGTTTAGTGCCGAGAGGAAAAAGAAGCTGGTGTGTAATTCAACTACTTTCTAGTTGCAAAGAGTGGACACTTCTTTACCAGTTTATGATGTTCCATTTAAAGGTGCTATTGAATAAAATAATAAAATAGAAAAAAAAACTTGAATGTGTTTCAAGGAAGCCTTGTTTCTAGATTACCCACATAAGTTTCAAAACTGGAAAGATCTCACAGTAGAATGCTTACATTAAAAAGGTGGTATTTATGCAAATATTTATGTGACCAAACTACTGTTAATTTTTGTTAAGGTTGAGTGTAATATGCTGTAAACTGAAAATGCTTGTATGAACACAGTATAAAGGCTGCCTCGTGTTATATTACTGAGGATTGTACTCACACTTTAAGACAGATCTTTGTTGTTAACTTGCTGTTATAACCTGAAAGGGCTGATGCTCAAAATAAACTGCAGAATCTAATATGCATAATTTTTCATAAAATAGACAGATTGCTTTAGAATTTATTATTAGAATTGTCAACTTTGTGTTAAATTCTTGTGGGTAACCAAACTTCTATTTTTCCTATTTCTCAGTCTTAGTACTCATTTTGTTGGGTGCAGAGCACCTGGATTTACTGACAAGGGTATTTATAAGCTGCACCATCAAATTTACTGTTTTGTTGTTCTTGCTTAGCTTCAAATTGCCATGAAAATGTTTTAAAACTATCCTTACTTGTTGACATTGACAGTGAATAGTTGCTGTGCAGTACCTCAATGGTGAAGCTTTAATCTCTTCTGGTGTCTTAGGCACAACAGCTTTTTTTCAAGTTTGCTCCTTACCTGCTCTCCCATCATTCCATTTCTTCAGCATTCATAGTTTTATTCAGGCTGAAGGGCCGTTCTGACACCCTGTTCTGTTCTCTGCCTTAATACAGCTCATGGGTGGTTGCCAAGAATTTTCTGTTATACCTGTAATGTGTAGGTAGTCTGTTGGCTTTTTTTAACTCTTTATAAAATTCATCCTCTTTAAGCTATGTTAGAAATCACTCCAATAGTCCGGTAGTAGAGTGACAGATCCGTTTATAGAATGCAAGTAACACTGATCAGGGTATGAAACTGCCTGGAGATGTGTTTCTGTGTAGAAATCTGCAGATAATTAGCTATAAATTAGATGGTGATAAGTCTTTAGTCACTCTGCCTTTATTAAGAGAGAGCAGCAGCAGTTTTGAAACTCCTTTGCAGGTACATGACTGATCTCTTCCCCCTACCCAGGCAGTAAGGAGCAAGTAAGTGTAAGGAGCAATGCTGAGAAGTGAGTTGGTGAGTCTCTATTAATTAGTCTTGTGTGTGTTTGGGTTTTCAAAGCATAGTGCCCCTGCTTTTGATCCAGAGTCTGCCAAAAGCAGATCAGTTAGGTCCAGCATATGCTGTGTTGTGTTGATTGTGTCTTGACTGTTAATAGAAGGGCTGGGAGGGAGAGGTTCTGAGATAGAATTATTTCTGAGAGCCAGTGTCTGTAGGCTGTGGTCTACGTTAATAATTGTGGTATGAGTAGATTTGTGAACCAGTTGTTGCTGAGGAGTTTGCTCATACTGTGCTTTAGAACTTTTTATTTAGAGCTAGCTGTAAACAAGTCTCATGGGCTTGGTGGAAGGAATCTTTTAGTACAGTTTCATTTGCAAAGAATGCTCTCTGAGACTGTCATGGTGTGAACCAGTAGCCTCTAAGTGGGGACACAACTGAGAAAATGTACAGTTCTCTTTCAAACAGATTCAACTTTTTGGGGTGCATGGACATTCTTGCTTGAACCTGAATAAAAGTGCAGTTTAGCTTTGGGAGGGATTTTGGAAAACAAATTTTCTAAGTTGTCATGGCTTATAGTTGGATTTTATGATCTTAAGGATCTTTTCCAACCTAAATTATTCTAGGAGTCAATGTAACTTTGTTCATATACAGCACAATTTTATTTTATTTTTTCTGATCTGTTCTCTAACACATTGAATTTGGAATTGGTGCAGCTTTTATCCCCATGTAAGTGGTTAGTCAGTCTATTCTATTTGGAGGTGTGTTATAGTTCAAAGGGATATGCTGTGTTTGGCTTTGGCTTGTGAAATTATGGAGACTTAATTTCCAAATAACTTGTTCTTGTTATATGCAGTAATTATTTCAATTTTTAGCTATCAAAAAACCTGCTAGCTTACTGCTGTTCACACTAAATGTCTGCCCAAAATGAGTATTAGCTTTTGTTCTGTGCAGTATATAACTTACTGTAACTAGATGACACCTTTATGTGGTTGTGGTATAATTTGGTGCATGTAGTATGTGGTAGAATTAAAATGGTTAGGAATAATAAAATATCTGTTAGCAAGTTAACATTAAATCTTCCCTGATCTTCTCTTTGCTCACTTTGGACACAAGCTAGCTAAGCAACAGAACTCATTTTCTTGAGCTCTGTAATGGAGTCTTTTTGAAAAGAGGGTAAATAATGACTGATATATAATCAAGTTGGACAATGTTGTGTGTGTCAGCTGATGAAAGGTTAGTTGGTATGTTTTTGACTTACTAGTTGAAATGAAAGCTTGCACATCATACTAATTGGTACGAAGGTTTAATCAGTATTGCGTAATAGTTGGTTCTCAGAAAAACAACTGGTAGTGCCCCAATTTTCCTGTGTATTTAGCTCTTTTTGCAGTTTTTGTGATTTTGACATGTACTGCTTGAATAAGTAAGGTTGGTTTTAACAGATGATTTAGATCAATCTTGTGTTTGGTTTAAAAAAACCATCAGGAAATCCAGAATGAAAGGAATTTGAAAATTTAAGTGCTATTTTATCTGTTCAGAAATGTTTTGAGGGGTACAGTTAGTGAATATATGCTTATTCAGTACTTTGGCCATAGAGAAAAATAGTGTAAGTATATATTTGCAGTGAAATATTTATCAACAATATCCTGTTGTTACCTGCTCTTCTCATTTTGCTAACGCCACTGTTAGCACAGGGGTGTATTGTAAATGAAATCACTGTGACCTGAATTAAAAGTAATGCAATAAAAGATGGTTGCAGGCTGTGGGATGGATATAGGCATGAGGAGGAAGAAAATTATTGGTTGGTCTTTGATACTAAAGCCAACAAGTTATGTAAACTATCTACTGACCTGCAGTGTACTGTAGCTCTATAAAAATAATATATTCTTCTCTACAAAAGTCAAGGTGTTTCAAAGTGAGGGAAAAATAAAATAGTTATGCTTGTAAACATGAAACATGTCACTGCCTCACCACTGCAGCATTGTAATAGTCTTTAAGAGCTCGTACTGAATCATCAGTTGAGTAGATACCTCTTAAGTAATGTTGTCTGCTTATACGTGTGAATTGTCCAGTGCCTATTGTCCAGTGTCCAGTGTTCTATTTTTAAGCTATTTGTCTCTCTTCATGCAGTTGACTTTTGGATACACAAATATCGTTACTGAAGAAAATCCTTGGAAAATGGCAAAACTTCATTAAAACTACATCAGCAGTACCTGTATATTGTGTTAGTGTTGAGGTCAATGGACATGTTTCTTAGCTAAGCTGTGTAACTTGGAATTACGGAAATCTGGAACTTTGCAAGAGGCTCATTTTTAACACATTGCATCTTAAGGCAATTTGAGAAGTATATAGATCATATTCAGTTACTTCAGAAGAATATTAGGGCTGCTGTTGTGGAAGTGCACAGCAGATTTAAAAGGAATTAGGGGAGTTCATGGGTAAAGGGTCCATATGTGATACTAAGATGATGAGACAGGGCTCTACTTGCTATGCCCATGGCAATGCATTTATGGATCCTGGGGATGCTATTAGGAATGTAAGCATCAGAAATTCAAGTTTGTGTGTTGTCACTGAATAATATCTACAGCCACTCTATGAAAGGAAACACTGGAATGGGTGGGGTGTTGGTCTTGCCAAGGAAGAGTGTTTCTCACTTTCTCATAATGCAAGTTCTGGTGACTTCTCTTACTTGGGGAGCAGCAGAGTGTTGCAAAGTTCTCTTAAGTATGAATCATAGAATAGAGTGAAAGCCAAGTGAACTTCTAAGTGAAGGCAAAAAATAAAGGCATTGTGCATAACCTAATATTTTGTGGAAACTAGCAATGAGTCTTGCATTCTTAACTCTGTAATGAGGCTAAAACTACTGAAGCACATCTCTCTAATACTGACTGTGAAGTACTGGTTCAGCATCTTTATAGGAACAAAAATATGGGGAAGGAGTTGTTAAAGTAGCAGTATCTTTTTAATTGAAAGTCATTTAAAGAAGACTTGCCAAAAATGACCCTTCAGAAAGAACAGGCATAAGGGGCAAAGCTCTTGCCGGCGGCATGAAAATTGCTTAGAAATAGTGTATTATGGACTCAGAATAAATGTGAGTATAGCCATGACCTATTGAAACAGACTCAGACCTCTTAAGCAATTAAAATTAATATGCTTAAACCACATGATCTAGTAAGACAGCCTTCAAAATGTAAAACTAACATCCATTTTTGGATTTTGTTTGGTTTTGTAATGAAAAAAGAATGGATTAAGAGCTCTTTTTATACATGTTGAAAATTATCTTGGAACAAGTGGAACTGGGCTTTATCACTCATTTTTTGTACATATGTGGACCAGAGAAGACTTGAGAAATTACATACCTCGTAGCGTAATTTTGGAAACTAACACACGACTGGAAACTGTAACCCAAACTTGACAGTAATGGTTAAATAAATCATGGGTTTTAATCAGTATTTTGGATTTGAAGATGGGTCATGCCTGTTGGTCAGATGGCATAGAGAGAATGCAGTTGTCCTAGTGTAGTAAAACTTGAAAGGTTACTGCTAATGTCTGTCACAAAAAGCTCTTGAAGACATGTTAATGGGGAGGTTAATAATAAATGAATTCTTACTTCAGATAAAACTCTCAGCACCAGGAGCAGTTTTCAAACTAGAAGCAAGTCACCAAGGAAAAGCCGATAGAATTTCTGCAACTACCTCACCAATTAATCCTGGTTTCCAGATTCTGAACATCTTAAATAGTAAGGGGGCAAACATTAACTTCTAACTTGTTAAAATCAAGTTAAAATACAGAACCTTCAGACTTATGGGGTGATGTAATTTGGATGACGAAGTTGTGTGAAGTAATGCAGCCATGCACATGAAGGTGTGGCGGGGAAAAGTAGTAATTTGTTCTGCTTTGTAGGAAACTGAACTAGATGGATTTTTAGTAAGACTGTAGTTTTTTAACTTGTAGTTTTTAAAGTGGTGATACCAACAAATTTTTAATTCTTTCTTCTGTTATGTATTAATCTTATTTATATGTACAGATAAGTAGGCAAGACCATAACCTATGTATGTTGCAATTTTCATGGCACTAGATTGGCTGTTTTCCCACAGAATTGTTATGTTTGACCTAGTACTTCAGTGATAGCAGCTTTTTCTTAGCTAGTGCAAGCTGATGTAGCATGCTCCCCTCCTCCATCCAAAGCAGGAGCTTGGCGTGGTAGTATTGTACTTTTGGGGGCAGGGATCGTTCCTTCAGACTCAGCACACCCATTTTCCAGTGGCTGGTTGCCAGTGGACCTATAAACTGCCTGCGAAGCATTTAAACTCTTCCAGCCTGACACAAAGTCAGCAGATAAAATCTCTCTAATCTTGACACTCATGGAAATGGTTTTAGAGTCCAAATGTAGTGTTAAACTCCATTTGCTGTGAAGGAAGACATGCAAGCTTGTTCAAAGTGACGTGGGTGCTATATGCTAACTCTGTAGGGTATTACAGCCTTAGGTGTGGGAGTTACTGGGGTGTCCCTTTTGGAGACTATGCTGCTACTTTTTAACCATGTGAATATCTGCAGACCTAAAGCAATGGTTGCATTTCAGTTCGATTTGTTGCAATAGTGACTATTACAGCATCGAAACCGTAGTATATTACTCTGGTGATATTTGGCTTCAGGTAAGAACAACTGAGGAAATATGTTAAGGTTTTCATGATAGTGATTCAATAGTAACTGATAGTGGTGTGAGAAGAGGTGAAAGTAGGGATGTGTTCGAGCAGAGCCCATTCTTGCTTTGTGAGAATCCGTGCACATGGTTTGATGACAGGGTTACTGAAACAAGTGAGTGAAACTACATCACTTGAAAGAAGCATTACCTTTTCTTCTGTTTTTAGAATTGTTTCATTTATCCAATCTGATTTTTTAAAATAACTCTGGACACTTAGCCTGGGAATTCTATGTACTGAGTAGTTTTGGTCACATGAAATGCTGAATACTTGGAAGCATTCTTAAGCCATGGAGTAAAAAGTGGTCAGTTCTGTGCATTGTGGTTTGAGTCTAACTGTTCATATGTCCAGCATTCTGCCTTAGCAGGTACTTTATGATTCTGTTCTCTAATTGCCTTCTAGAAGAATTTTGCCCAAAGTGTTTAACAGTTATGATAATTGCTGTTGAAATACAGTATTCTATGTGGTATTTACTTCTGCATGGTATTTACTTCTATGACATGCTCAGCTGATGATATTTAGTTTTAGACCTTCCTGGTTTTGTTTGATTCTGTAATTTGCTAATTGGTATAACAATATTAATGTACTTTTACTAATATCTTGCCTATAATGCTAGATACTAAATTCAGTATGTACATGTTCTTGTCAGAAATTCGTCAGAGGACTGCAGCTCAAAGAAATGTTTCTACACCTCAACCTGCAACTCCTAAACAGGGCTCTCCAAAGTCCCTGCTTCCAGCATCTCCGAATGTGCAGAGAGAGACACCAGCTGTGAGCGGGCTCGGGGAAAGAACGGCTGTGCCATCCTTGCAATCAAACGTTTTACCAAGACGCCCTGGATCCCCTGCTACTTCAGTGCCTGGAATGGGTAAACACAGCACTTAATGTTATTTACAGTTTATATTGTTTTCTCTGGTTACCAATAAAATAGGCCATTTTCAGACAGTATGGAAATGGCATTTCATTTGGAGATAGCAGAGCAGTTATCTGATTAAGCAGGAGTTCCATATTCAATTAGCCATAACTCTTTACAGCTGGCACCTTTTGATGCTGAAACCTATTGCCTGAGCTCATTTAACTGTTATGGCTTCTTTGTTTAAATGGCAATAAAACTTTGCAGTATTCTGTAGTCAACAATATAGCATACCTTTTTATGTTCTTAGTTTAGAAGAGCTCTATGCTTGTATAAATCAGGTACAGAGGAGAACACTTTCAGAATACATTCATGCTTCTCACTAAACCCTGCACATATTTTTTTTAACATGCATTTTGACATTTATTTAAATTTTTACTCTAGAAGGTATAGTCATGCAGCCTCTACTCATAGATTAAAGTGTGGAATACCAAATACAACAGAAAAGTTGTCTGTGTTGTAGCTGAATGCTAAAATGGCATTGTTATTTTGGTACAAGAGTCCAAAGTCTAGCAACAGGTTGAAATCTGGTAGCAATGTGTAGTCCTTGAAATTTGTTTTTGTATCCTGAAAATGTTTTTCACTTGATTTCTTATTTGGTATTCAGATGGGATGGACTTTTAATAAATAGAATATGAACTAAATGGCATTGGAAGGATTGCAAAATTTGAGAGTTTTGGGTGGGAAGCACAGTTCTCATTTTCCTCATGGATGGTAAAGCTGTGTGTAGGTTTGTGCCAGGCCTTTCATTCTTCATGGGATGTTTGACAAGTTGGATCACAAGGCAAGAAAAGATATGAAATGCTGTCTTGCAAATAGAAGGGGTACAACTTGCCAAGAATCTCCTGAGCACCAGTGTAATGTGGAGTAGTTCTTTGCTCTATATATATAGGGATCAAGAATATTTTTCTCTGCCCTGTGTTCCTGATTTTTACTTGAAGCTACTTAGGTCTTACCAACTGTATGTCCTTCCTTACTAATTTCCAAGATACAATCTAAAAGTAGACCTCTAGATAATATACTGACACCTGCTCTTTAAGATCTTGGGAAGCTGAATGCTAAAATGCCTTTTCCTGTTGCTTAGTGGAGTGCAATAAACTTGTCATGGAAAGTTGTGATCTCCCTTCTCTGTAGAGTCCATTAAATCTTATTTGTTGTTAGTAATTCTTTACCTGTGTTATGAAACTGCTAAATTTGTTTTTATCCCTGAAGTGAACTGTAAAGGCGAATTGTTAGTAAGTTTTGATTATCTTGAAGTACCAGAAATTAGCTCCTTGCACCAGGAAATTGGTCATTTGGTTGCAAACCACATTCACTGATATCTGATTACCAAAAATTCCATGAGTTTAAAATTGCATGCTCCTTTTTAAGGAAGCTGACTGTGTAATAAGGTATCAGCTGTATAATAGCTTTGTTCTTTGGGGAAGATTCAGGCACATTGAATAAGCTGGATGAAATTCAGCCTGTACTGCATAAATGTGTTAGAGGAGGAAGGAAAATAAAGTAACTGACTTGTTTGAAAGGACAAGCTTGTGATTTAAAAATTTTCATGTAGTTTTTGTGGTAATGCTTTACAGGCACTTTTTCCCCCACTAGTAACTGGTATTTTGACCAAACATGTTACTTTGTCATGAATAACAATGGGAGCCACTGCAATTGTCAGTTAATATAGAAGTCCTCTTTTTTCTTGAATTTCCCCAAACCTTGCAGGTATATGAAATTTGTCATGTAGCTGTAGTGAAAAGTACGTAAATTCAGTATCTATAAGAACAATATTGCATCAAAGTTTATGCATGGCCTGCAACAAATATGAATAGCCTTAATTATATCTATTTTACAGAAGATTAATAATTCATTTTCATTATACTATATTTTGTAGGGGAGAATCAATTTAACGTGTATTACCACAGAGCTCCCATATGTTTGAAAATTAATAACCAGCAGGTAGTTGAGAGTTTGCCAAGCTTTGCAAAAATGACCAGTCTTTCTACAATGATTGCTTTTGATGTTTATATTAATTACTGGTGTCCATAACAGCATGAGAACCGAGATGGTTGGTTTGAGTTATTAGTAGGCAGGTAATTGAAGTTGTTCTTGGAGTGTGTTGTGATGTTTCACTCTAGGTAACTTTATTCAATTTTTACCTTGTTTATTGACTTTTAGAAACTTCATATATTGGTGATTTACAAGTCATATGAAAACTTCGTCTTTTGAATAAATTCCTAAGTAAACATTTGAGTGTAAACCAGGTATTCACAAAGTTGTTCTAGAGCTTTAATTCTACTGCAGATTGTATCAGTGCCTTTTTTTGATGGAAGTATTGGATCTTTTAGGTTTTTATGAGGGTCTAGGAAATGAATTTTGCCTGACCTCTACTTTGGACAGCTTTAGCAGAATCTAGCTTATATTGCACTGAATTTGTTCTGTTTTGCTGCTGTGAGGGTTTTGTTGCTGTGAGGGTCTAGGTTCCTGCTTGAGGACAGAATACAGGGGTAACTTGGAAATGCATTCACTGATTGTTGTCTCCTGAATTAATTTCTCTTGTTTGTGAAAATTGAAAAAATTTTAAAAACATTTGTGTTGAGTATGGAATCTTTTTACTTAACAGATGGGTTGTAAATTGCAGTATTTTCTGAACAATTTTCTTGTGCTCCTAAATATTAGGACAGTCCATTTTGGTCAAATATCCAATATTGACAAGATGTATCTTGAAAGACTGTTAGAAATAGTGCAGCCTTAATGTCAAGATTAGTCTTGGTTTATGTGTAGCACTGCAAGAGAGCACTGCTGAAAATACTTGATTCCTACAATGTTTGACATTTGCCATAGAGGATGGAGGTTATCTCTGTGGTATTGAGTGTGAGGTTTACCACAATGTAGTACATTCTGCCCTTAGTTACTTTTTCCTTTGTTGCTTCTGTCTGTGAAGATTGAAAGGTAGGAGGCTTGAAATGGTAATTTGCTTGCAGTTATTTTTAATGCTGTATTTAAACATGAAGCCCATCTTGGATTGAATAGTAAGACTTGCTGTTTTGTCTCTGCCTCCTGGTCTGGAGGTGAAGATTTATGAGGAGGGCCTGAGATACTTGATTCTTTCAGCCTGAAGAAGAGGAGACTGAGGGGAGACCTCACTGTGGTCTTCAACATCCTCATGAGGGGAAGGAGAGGGGCAGGCACTGATCTCTTCACTCTGATGACCAGTGACAGGGCCCAAGGAAATGGCATGAAGCTGATTCAGGGAGGTGTAGGTTGGGTATCAGGGTAAAGTTTTTTACCCAGAGCACTGGCATGGGCTCCCCAGGGAAGTGGTCACAGCACCAAGCCTGACAGAGTTCAAGAAGCGTTTGGACAGCGCTCTCAGGCACATGGTGTGATTTTTGGGGTGTCCTTTGCAGGGCCAGGAGTTGGACTCGATGATCCTGATGGGTCCCTTCCAACTCATCATATTCTATGAATACTCTACTTTAGAGGTACATGTTACTTCTATTTGTATGTTTATCAAAGTGCTGGAAGCTATGATTGTGCACGTCCTGATGCTGTTCCTGGCTAAGTTGCTATAAGAAAACTAAATCTGAACAATCCTGAAAAGCTTGAAGTCAACTGTTTTTAACACAATATCTTTCAATCAAGTGTCCTTCTGAAGTAGTTCAACCTACTAACAAACTATGCTCTCTTAGTTGTCCTTTGTTCGGATTTTTAAAAAATCCTATTTTGCATTTTTAGACAGTGCGTTTAATCTGTTTTACTCTGTTGCATATTGAGACAGTGATTTTAGTTTGTTTTACCCTTTAACTTCCTCTTTGTTTATTGGTCATTACAGGGAATTCTGTGAAACATCTCAAGAAAAACACTGGAAGCATACAGCAAATTGAAAAGAGAATTGCAGGCTGACTTCTGTAGTTACTAAAGGCCTTTCTTTTAAGCCCTGCTGTTTCTATATTTGTTTTTACTGGATGTAGTGAGAATAGCTACAAGGCAGAACTTTTTGCACCTTCATTATTTAATTTCTAAGAATTACATATACTTAGTTCTTGCAGGGCTTCAGGTTGCCATATGCTCATCTCAGTAAAAAACCTGCTAATACTAGCTGGTTTTTTTTCTGTCTCACCTTCTTAGCTGTCCTGAGCTTCTATAAGACTTTTGCATTTTTACTAGTAATTTTGTCATTGGTTTAAACCAAGTCTTATTTGCAAGGGATCACAGTTTTGTCTTGAAGTGGCTTGAAGCTGACCATTTTGTCCCAGTTTGAGAGTTCTGAAAGACTGGTTTGTTGTTCTACTCCAACGTTGTTTATTTTGCTTGTTTGTTTTGTGGACTTTGAATGTAATTCATAAAGCTCATATGGGAATAGATTTTAAGTCTTCCCTTCTCTTCCCCCAAATGCTCCATTATCTTACACTCAGAACTGTTTGTTGAAAGTACTGTAACACAATGCTTCTGGTGCTTAAATGTAAAATGTTTCCTCTCCATACTTAGTTATTTGAATGGTTGCATGGCACTTTACCGTGCCATAAATCAAGTCCTTCCGGATGGGAGAGAATTTGCTGAAAGTCCTTGCAAGGAGTTTCAAAGATAAACTGAGACTTTTCCTTGAGTTTCAATGCTTCCAGATAGTTGTTTATTAAGTCTTATCAGAGGAACAGAGCCACTAGCGTGACCCAGGTACAGCATAGAGCACAGAAAAGCAGGAGTGAGGGCTCTCTATCAAGATTTACACAGCCTTTTAAAGATATTTTAACCAATAGTTACTAAAAACGTACATTATTTTCACTTTCCTACCAATTATTCAGTAACGCGACTAGGAACTGTGGAATTCTCTATCCAGTCACTCCAAACTACTTTTACTGCAGAACATGGAGTGGTAAGAGAAGGAGAAGAAGGTTTAGAGAACAACAACAATCCTCCATTTTGATATTTTTTACTCTTATGTATTTACTACAAAGAGAAGCCCAAAACCTCTAAATTTTTCACCCTGTGACAATCTTACATAGTAGTCTATCACCTAATTCACACCACTGTATTTTCTAGTTCTTGTCTGACTGTTGGTAATTTTTTCCAAGGTTTGAGGCTAAAACAGTGTTTTTCAGGGGGGTAAGAACCCTTAAAAACGGGCAGAGAAATATTCTCGGCACTCTGGGTTCCTACACTTGCATTGGAATGATTAAGACCTGAGTTGCTTACGTTAGGCCTAGCTTATTCTGTTTTAAGGCTGCAAGAGAAAGTAGACATAAGAACTCAAAGCTATATAAATGGAAATTGGTAGTTTGCATTGGTCTTATACAATGGACCAGATGTTTTAAAACTTTGCAGAAAGAGAAACTTGTACCAGTGTTCTAGTTTAACTGCTGTATGTAGAGGTGAAAAAATACCAACCATTGCTCTTACCTTTTCTTTAAGGAGTTTCGTTTTGGTAGTAGTTTGTTAAATGCATGGGGGAAATAGCATCTTTATATTGGCCTTCTGGCTTCTCTGACTAAGCATAAATCTGAAAGCATCCAGCTTGTCATTAAATGAGGGATTGCCAGAATGGCAAACAGCTGGACAGGTTTAATGTACAGACTGAATGCACACTGAGGGCATGCTCATGTGGTATAGTAATTACACAGAAACCAGGGGGTGTTTCAGTGGTGACATCTTCATAAAATCATAGAATGGTTTGGATTTTAAGGGATCTTAAAGATTAATCTATTTGAAAGCCTCATACCATGGACAGGACACCTTCTAGGAGACCAGGTTGCCCTGATCTCTAGTTCTACTGTTGTCATTGATTTTGCCAGATTTATTGGTATAAACTAGAAGTATAAATTTTCAGAGTTGAGAGTATATGAAGAGAACTTAGTTAAGTTGTTCTTTCTTAAAAAGCCTCTATTTGTTAATAATCATTGAATACTATTGATACATTAAGTTCTTTAGAAATTAGAAATTTAATTACATGTCCAAGGTGTAAAAATAGAGTGATTTAATAAAATTGTAAGCTAAAGGAGCAGAAGAGGAATTTTCAACTATTGTGGGTCGAAGAATCTTACAGCTTTCCTAGTGGACTAAGAAATATGCCCATGTATATTAAGTTGATGCAATTATTTTGTTACAGTAGCACACACAGTAAAATACAATTTGTAATAATATAGTGGAAAATAATTTTGATGTAATTCATGTCTTCTAGGTCTTCATCCTCCAGGCCCTCCGTTGGCAAGACCTGTTCTTCCTCGAGAAAGAGGAGTTGTGGATAGAGTTATTGAATATTTGGTTGGTGATGGTCCTCAGAACAGGTAAATTGTTCTTTAAGAAATACCTAAGCACTTTGGGGAAAGGAAGCTTCTTAACCTTTTTGTTTAAGCCAGACACATCAAGGTTAAATGAATTGCAAATGAACTTGTTCAAAATTTTCGTAATTAAGAAATGGTTCTCAATGCTTCAGTTGAAATCTCTTTGCAGGGAAACTGCTAATATTTGGGCAAAACTAACCTCTGTACTGAGTGGTATTAGCCTTGTGATACAAAAAAAATCTGTACTCAAGTGGGTGAATGACTTATATTTTGAAATAAAAAAAAATCAATTGCCTCAGCACTTTAGCTTTATATCTGCTATAAATGCCTTTCAGATTGCCTTCAGAACTATCCAGACATATCAGAACATAACACGTTAACTATGGTTACTTATCATATTAACTGTATTCTAATGAAACAAAAGCTTAATTTGTGTGTTGTTTTCTGACACTGATGATATTAAAAATATGTTGAACTGTGATTTAAAGTGTAGCTGTGAGTATTTCACTGTGGTTAAGCCAACTTCAAAAAGTATTATTTAATCTACAGATGTAGTTTGCTTTCAAGGGTAATAATTTCATTGTGGAAATCACCTTTTAGAAGAAAAGATCTAAGGTATTAGTCAATATGTAAGGTAAAATACATCTTCCTTCAATGTGTTTTTACTTAAAGGTATGTAATTATGTATTATTCATGTTTTCTAGGTATGCTCTTATATGTCAGCAATGTTTTTCTCACAATGGTATGGCTTTGAGGGAGGAGTTTGAATATATAGGTAAGAGCTAATCTTTTTTAGACTCTTATTACTTGGCTTATGTTTCATAACAAGCATGTATCATACTTCATTTTGGTTGCAGCTAAGTACTTAACTGACATTGTGAAGTATCACTTCATGTGGGTATATTTTTTGCTAACTTATTACTCTATATCTTAAGATTTCCTTCAAGACTTAGAGAAGTACTTTATTGCAACCTCCAGGTCATGGATTTTATGTGTAGAAAACTATTCAGTAGAAATAAGCTTCCTCCAATACATCCCTGAACATTGCTACTGGCTATGAATGGTTCTCAGAAGGGTTTTATGTTGAGAAACTATCTGACATTAAAGTGTGCCTCTTTTAGCAGAACTTAAACTAAATTTTCCTTTGGCAAGAAGATCTTGGGGACGTATTGGAAAAAGTGGGAACAAGCCCTAGGGGCCTATACGTGAATTTATGGCTGACAATAACTTAAGACAGACACAGCTCTTTATTGAACACAGATGTTGTATTTTGCCTGCTTTCTACCACAAGTGTAAGCCTGATGCTTAAGAAGCTATGGATTCTTAGCTAAATCTTCTATTTAATTTTGTTTTGTTTAATTTTGTGAGTAAATATACTGCACTGTAAGAATAAGCTAAATGTTTCCTATGAAACCAAAGATAGTAGTCTATATGTCATTTTAGTTCACAACTCCACTGTACCAGAAATTGCCACTTCCCCGCTTGCCTTGGTGAGAGTGGGGGAGGACAAAAATAGTTATTTAAGTATTAAATGGTATCCAGTACTTCTACAAAACAAAACTGCTTTTTCTTAATTAAGCGTCACTTGAGCAGAATGCTCCTCAAAAAGCAGAGTGAGGCATACCTTGTGGAATTCCTAACATCTTACTGAGATTGTGGGGAAAGTGGCATCTTAAGGGGAGGGGAAAAAAATTCATCTGCCAACGTAATTCTTTTGTAGGAAAGAATAGAACACCATGTGGCAACATCTGCTGCTACTGAATTGCATTATTTTGTTCATAGTGGTCAAATCTTTCACAGTGTTGAGCAGTACACACAGCAGCAGAGCTGAAAGTAAGCAGGTTTGCAAAAAGCAAATGCCTGCTCAATTTAGAGAAGAACTTGTATAGAATAGCTTAGGTAAATTTGATGGAGGTACTCTCTGGTACTGGTAGTCACTTAGTTAACTCTCTGTTTTTAGTATTTTTGACCATCAGAAGATAGTGCAGGAATAAAGGTGAAATGTGAAGTTAATTAGTGAGGCTGCTTACTGGGTGTCTTTGTGTAGCATTTAGGTGTGCCTACTGCTTCTTCCTGAATCCTGCAAGAAAAACTAGACCTCAAGCTCCACGACTTCCAGACTTCAGTTTTGAAAGAAAGCAATCTACAGAATTGCGATCTGAAACTGAGCCTCTAGAACCTAGAGAGAGAAAGCCCCAGGAGACTCAGCAGACAAAAGGTATGTACTAATCTTGTGAAGTCTGCTCTTTTTTAAAAGTATAATGAAATTCCCCATTGTCTTTCTCTGTTGAGCTAAGTTTTCTTGTAAGAATGACAACAGCTGAAATACTCAAACACTGCTCAAACAGGGTTCCTGGTGAGGTGATCAATGACTGAAGTCTGTCAGCGTTTGAGGCATTTGGACAATGCCCTTAACATGCTTTAGCTTTTGATCAACCCCCAGTTGGTTGGGCAGTTGGTCTAGATGATTGTTGTTGGTCCATTCCAACTGAAATAGTACAATTTATTCTGACTTCACAGTAAGTGCAGTTTATATATTTTTTCAGTTCTTGTCTCTGCTCCTAGCTTAGGTTGTTGATAGTAGAGTCTTCTTTCCTGTACCCTAGAATTTCTTCATATTGGTCATTATCTTGTGCAAATGATGGCATAACAATTTTTTTTCACTCTACTGACAAACAGATAGAAAATAGCACTGTAAATTACAGAAATAGTCAAGGAGGGAGTATGTCCCAAAGTAGTTAACTTTCACTGTGTTTGGCAGGTCATTTGGTTGAGGTGTGTTGGAATTTCTGCCTTTGTTCCTTTTGCTCTTTTCCTCAGGGCAGGAAAATCTAGTAAAACTGCCGTGTTTAATTTCAGGTAGTTCAAAGACAAATTGTCAATTTTAATTTAACATAGTTCCTTTTGAGACATTTTATAGTCTGCAGATACAGTAGACATCTGGTGTACAGCCAACAGGAAGATGCAGTGTTTTAAAAGACTCCAGAAATCATGATTTCAAACCAGAGGATCTCCAGTTAGATGTGCTGTTGAGTGCTTGATGGGACTTCACGTTATTTTAAGCAGGGGTCCTGAGGGAAAACTATCAGATAGTGTGCAGTGCTGAGGTTCAGGCTACTGAACCACACAGCAACTGTGGGAGACTGTCAGAGGGTAATAGAGTGCTTCTGCTTGATTATTTTTAACAGGGAGTACAAAATAACATTGGGCTTTACTTTCTGGCATGAGAAAGCTGCAAAAGAACAGTAGGGGAGTCATAATACCTAATGGTGGATGTCTCTGGGCATGGCCTCATGAGGGTGCATTGTAGTGAAAACCTGGTTGGTTTCTTTTCTTGTGCCATACTGCACTCTTACCTCAGTCAAAGTGCTGTTACTGTCATGAAAGTAAGACTGAAATCAAATGGATGAAACTAAGAGAATGAAAAGATCTCGTTTTGTCTTAAATCATAGAATCATGTTTTAAAGTGAGGGGAGGGTAGGTTAGTAGCTCTTTGGCTACTTTTGAATTTAGAAGATTCTTACAGAAAAAGATATACTTTGTTATTGGGATCTTTAAAAGTGTGCTTGTTTTCCTCTTTCTGACTCAAATAGAGAGATCCGTAAAGAAGGATACTCAACTCTTGTGTGCCTCAAGGGCTTCTGAGTATTATCCATTATTGCAGGTTTTTAGAGAGGTGAGGTGCTTGCTAATTAATCTGGTATTGTCGTTGAAAGAAATTATTATCAAACTGTGCCTATAATAGGTCTGAGATGCTGAGTCAGTATATAGATGTTGTAAAAAATGTAAAATCTGGAGAATTAGTGTGAGATTGCTGTTTAAGCACTTCAGATGTAGGAATGAAAACTGTGAGAACTTGCTTTTTTTTGGAAGCAGAATTTTATCAAGCATTTCAGCAGAAAAATAGGATGGATTTATTGCAGTAAATTTGATTTTACCAATGTACCTTTAATAATGAAAATTACTTGGTTTTTTTCTGATGTCTTGTATTAATGTGCTGTTTTAGTTAAAAACAGCAGGATAAGAAAAAACTGTGAGCTTCATTGCAGAGTTCTCTTTTCCTGGTAAGAAGTATATGGTGAAATTTTGCAGCAGAGGCATAAGAAATAAGTAAGGGGTATACAGACTTTTGGTTTTCTGGGTTAAGTAGCTGATCTTTTCTGAATATTTATTCTCCAAGATGATACAAACCATTCTATTTTGGTAATTGCTAAGCAGCCAGACATAGAGTATGTCTTAGTATTTTACATAGCTGTTATCTGAGAAATGTCTTGTTGATGTAGAGGAGGCCAGTGCCTGCTGTGACTTGCCACAAAGGAATCTCTTCTGAATGAGAAAATATTTTCCGTACATCACTTTTTCCATCAGAACTGTAATATGAAACATAACTGCTTAGATGCTACTGGGTTTTGTTAGCAAATGAACATATCCCTTGATTGTAAGTTTAAGGTACAAAGCTATCATTGAGGTAGAGCTCTGGGGAAGGCTTTTGTTCACCTCAGTAAAATAGCTGCTGTCATAGCAAGAATAGAGAATATTTTCACTTACTGATGTAGACAAACATTAACGTCAGGAAACCAACTTCACCACAATGTTGACAACACAGGGGAGTGCAACTCTTGTCTGTAATTCATTTAAACCATAGCTAACAGCAGTATGATGTGATACAGAAATGCTATAAATATTTTTTTACTGGTCAGCTACTTTGACTAATGAGTAGAGCATGAAGCTAAATCTTTTTTTCAGTTGTGTGCTCATGTAGTGACAAGCATGCTACATGCAACTCCTGTAGATAAGAGATCTGAAGAGTGCTTATGGGGCATGCTGTTGGCACTGAACTTTGGAATTTTTTTTTAAACCTCTGGAAATACAGAGTCAGCAGCTGTCAATCTGGTGCAGATTACTGGCATAAACATCATGCTTCCTTATTCAGCAGATTAATTTAGGAAATTTTGGTACCAGAGTGGAGCAATACACTTGAGCTCTTTTCTTACCCTTTCCATAAATGGCTCGATTTTGACATCCCCTTCTCCCCCATCCCCTCCCCCTATCAAAGGCTAGTTGGTGTTCTCATGTACTTTTCTTAAATGTATTGAGGTTTGGATCATATTGAAAGAGCCAACGGGGAACCACTTTTAGCATCTTGATTAATTTTGCCTTACCTTTATTTAGTACTGTTATGCTGTATTCTTGATTCAGGTTTAGCATTTTGCAGTATTTTGAAACAAAATTGAAAAAAAAAAAAAAATTGTCAGTGTTCTGTGTTGAATGTCCGGTGCTGATATTCAGAAGTCTTCATTAGATGTCTTTGAACTTCTGACTTCACCACGGTGGTCAGCACTTCATGGACTGGTTTATGTCATATCTCTAGATTTGCATGCAATTCCTTGACCATCTTGCTCAGATATTTTTATGATGATTTAATACTCTGTCACTTGTAAGGATTCTTGGAATACAGCAGCTGCTAGTATGTTTGAAAGGCAGGTGCAGAAACTTTCCATTTTAAAGGCAGGTGCAGAAACTTGGCTTGTTGTTCAACTGAAGGGTTCACAGTAATGCTCTCTACCAGAAATAATGTCATTTCAAGTGTTTGCTCACTGTGAGTTCTACAAGTGGAGCTTGGCTTTGGGCAAGTGTTACAGATGAAACAGAAACTTTTTCTGGGAATAAAACTGATGGAAGACAAAGGACTAATAAGGCTTGAACTCAGTGATTTCTCAAGCAGACACAGGTCAGCTCACCTTGAGTTTGATGACTTGTAAACAAGTTTTTTTGATTTAAAAGTCTATTATGTTTCTAGTGAACCACAGTTCAGTTTTGCTGAATAGATTAAGTTGCCTTTTTGATAGGGTGTAAAGGGTAGAGGGAATGCTGTGCTATTATCTGAATTGTTTCAAAGGTTTCACAAATAGCTTTCTCTGATATCAAAGCCATTAACAGATTACTGTGGGACACACATTCTTTAAAGATACTTCAGACATGTGGCACTATGTGGAAATCTGTCTTAAAGGGGAGCTGTAGTAGCGAAGAAAACTTGTCCCAAAGCTGCTTGAAAGCACAAGCAGCTATATTTTAGCGCAATTACACCATTTCTATGGATTCCCACTTAACAGAAATTTTCTACTTAATTTAAGTGTGATGCAGTATTGCAATTTCACTGGTTACTCAGTGAGATACTCTCTACAACAAGAGGAGGGGTGCCTGGCTACTTACAATGTGAAGTACATAGGCTTTCTAAGTACTAAGCATTAAGCAGGAGTGTTGGGGGGAAAAACTGCTGTAGCCAGGAGCAGGTTTTGTAAGGTTGCATTGCTGCAGCTCTTAAATATGCAGCAAGTATAGGGCTGTGTTTGCTGTTAAGATCATGTGAGTGAAGCTACATTCTTTGATAAAATCATGGATTAAGTATTACTCTTCAAGAACACTTACATTTTATTTTGGCATCCTTTTAAGTTTATAGTCAGAGCTTTCACTTGTTGGCTACTGTTCTCACAATGACTTTAATCATGTAGTATTTAAATCAGGTTGACTTTGGGCAAGCTTTCCATTAATTGCTGTGTTTAAAATGGAATCTCTATGTATTTTTAATGAAGACTGATCATGTTTATGGTTGGAGTTAGCGTCACTTACTCTGAATGCCCTAACTACTTATTTAAAGGACCTACTCTTTAGTTTCTTGTAACTTTCTCAGACTTAATTATAAGACCAAATTTTTCCATGTAAATTTGTATTACTGTATATTCTGGAGAGTTTCAAGAAGTTTAATCAAGAACAGAGTGAAGGGAAAATTCATAAAAAACCTGTCAATTTTTGCTTAAATAAGCAGTGTCTCCATACCTTTTATTAGAATATAAAATGAAAGCACCATCCTCTTCCTTTAAATACAGTTAGAATACGCATTTCATCAGGTTTTCTCCTTTCCATTAGAAGCTGGTGGCTGTGGTTGTCCCTAGGTCTTACATCAAAGATGTTGTAGATGGTTGGCATCCTTCTGATTAGACTGAGCAAACAGTCTCCTTACCTTTGTCAGACTAAGAGCAAGTCGCTGCTGCAGAGTGCTAAGCATTATTCAGTTGAAGACTGCAGGACTGAAACTCTGTAAATAGGTAATGGTTGGGCTATGCTACAAATGAGTTGAGAGGGCATGGAGCTGCCTCTTCCTTGCATCCCATATTTCTTTGACTCTAGCCTGAAGAGTAGCAATAAAGGAATGTAACTCAAGTGTGGACGGTTGGAGCAGGAAAATGCACAAACTTATTCATAGAATTTGAGGCTGAAGAAAAAATGCAGAGATGAGACAGAAAGAAAACTGACAGCTGGGAGATAAAGATTGAGCACAGACAGAGATGGGATCAAGATGGAAATTGAAGAGCAGGAAGAGAGAGTGGGATGGCCTGGAAAGTAACTGGGGACATTATTTTGTTTGGGCAGAAATAGGGTTGAAAAATTTTGGAACAAGAAGCCAGGGCAGGTGTTGAGCAGCTTGTGGTTGAGAGAGCAGGGAAGGAACCAGGAGGTGAGTCAGCTGCAAACTTAATAAAATGAAAGATCGAGTCTGAGAAAAGAATGGAGAAGCTGGGCTGCTCTGAGCAGTCTGAAATGAAGCCTGGAACTAGCTAGGTGGAGCTTTGTGTGGGAAGAGGAGTCTTAAGTTCTTGGTGACAGGCATTTGTACAAGGTCTGCTTGACATAGGTGTGCCAGCAGCTCCTCTGCTCAGTCATGGGCCAAGAAGCCAGAGCAGTGCTTCTAAAGCTTTTGTCTCTGCTTGAATTGTGTATCAGCCTGAAGCAGTCTGATTACTTTCAGACACCCAAGACATTTAGATGAACACGAACACATGGCACTTGACTGACACTGTTTTCCTCAGATGTTGGTATTGGGACCAGCACTGCATGATATCTTTGTCAGGACGTGGACAGTGGGATTGAGCACACCTTCAGCAGATTTGCTGATGACACTGAGCTGTGTGGTGCAGGGAAGGGATTCCATCCAGAGGGACCTTGAGAGTCTTGAGAGGTGGGACTGTGAACCTTAACGAAATTCATTAAGGCCAAGTCTGAGGTCCTGCGTCTGGATCAGGGCAATCCTGAGCACAAGTACAGGCTGAGCAGAGAAGGAATTGGGAGCAACCATGAGGAGAAGGATGTGGGGATGTTGGTTGGCAGGAATCTCAACGTGACCTGGCAATGTGTGGTTGTAACCCAGAAAGCCAGCCATGTCCTGGGCTGCATCAAAAGCACTGTGGCCAGCAGGGTGAGGGAGATGATTCTCTCCCTCTACTCTGCTCTTGTGAGACCCCACCTGGAGAGCTGTGTCCAGCTTTGGGGGACTGAACTGGTTTCAGCTGTGATAGAGTTGATTTTTTTCTTAGTAGCTGGTACAGTACTTGGTTTTGAATTTAGTACAAGAATAATATTGATAACACATGGATGTTTTGGTTATTGCTAAGTAGTGCTTATTTTAAGCCAACGACTTCTTGGTATTTCATGCTTTACCAGCATGAGGTGCCCAAGGAGCTTTGTGGGGGCATAGCCAGGACAGGTTATTCCAGGGTTATTCTATACCACAGAATGTCATGGACAGTGTGTAAACTGGGGGAGTTGTATGTGAGGGGCTGAACACTGCTGGGGCATGGGCTGGGCCTCAGTCAGCAGGCAGGGAGCCATTGTATTCGGCATCACATGTGTTTAATTTTTTTTCCTTTCTCTTCCCCCTTCCCCCCTGCTTAGATACAGTTATTTTTGTTGTAGTTGTTACTATCTTAATTTGTTGAATTATTAAACTGTTCTAATTTTAACCCCGGAGTTTAACTTTTTTTGTGATTCTCCTCCCCATCCCACCAGGGTGGCAGGAAGGTGGGTGGGGAGTAGGCAGGTGTCTGGGCTGCAACCCAGTTGCAGGCTGGGTTAAACAACAGGCCCCTGGCATAAGAAAGACATTCTCCTTTTGGAGCAAGTCGGGAGGAGGGCCACAAGCATGGTCAGAGGGCTGGTGACAGGCTGAGAGGGTTGGAGCTGTACAGCCTGGAGAAGAGAAGGCTTTGGGGAGACTGTAGAGCAGCCTTACAGAATCTAAAGGGGTCTGAAGAAAGCTGGAGAGGGACTTTATACAAGGGCATATAGTGATAGGATGAGGCAGAATGGATATCAGCTGAAAGGGTGTAGGTTTAGATTAGATATTGGGAAGAAATTTTTCACTGTGGAGAGGGATGAGACACTGTAACAGGCTGCCAACAGAAGCTGTGGGTGCCCCATCCCTGGAAGTTTTCAAGGCGCAGTTGGATGGGGCTTTGAGCAACTTGGTCTAGGGGAAGGTTGGAACTAGATTGATCTTTAAGGTTGCTTCTAACCCAAACCATTCTATGACTATGCAGTTAGAAACATTTGATAAGGCTAACATTTTTGAGCTGTAACTTTGCATCAGTTTTGCAAACTGTTCGCATTCACAGCATGCATTAATACTGTATAGTATTGACTAATACTAGTCAATAAATCAACTGCCATCAGTAATGCCATTCTGCAGTACCTTTGTGTCCTTTAGTGCAATCGCATTCAGTTTTTCAGTGCTTTTGCTTACTTCAAAATATGACTTTCCATATGCTACTGAAGTCCTGTTGTGAAGCTAGAATTTACTTTAGAGGCAGTACTTAAAATAAATGTTTTTGATCTTAAAAATACATGTGTTATTGAAGAAAGTCCCATCCCAGATGAAGAATAAGTATACTCCTTTTCAACCTTCCTGCACTACTCCATGGAAGACAGAATATGTAGTAATTTTCATTGACTGGTTTGATATGTTTGTTAGGGTTGGTTTTATGGGTTTTTTTGGTTGGGTTTTTTTGGTTTTTTTGGTGTTTTAATTTTTTTCTGGGTATCAGACTCCTTACGTTTAAAATAGTTTCCATCAAGTAGAATGTTTTAATTTGTGTACAGATTGAACCCTTATTAAAAAAATAAAACAGTTGATGAAACTGACATTACCAAGCACAAAGAAACTGAATTAACATGTTTCTAACATCTCACATTAGTGAACAAGCTTAGAAAGCTTCTGTTGAGGGTGAATGTATGCAAATAATAAAGTATTTTTCTAGTGGGAGCTAAGCTCTTTTCCGTAGTATTTTCTTTTTTTCCTTAAATTTTAATTGTTTTACCTGTGACTGTCTTAGAAAAATCAAAGTTTTTACGAGTTGAGAATGTCATGCAGTTACTAGTGAAAACCTGTATGTGATTGCAGAATGTTTCATTTGCTTTTTAAGAACATTAGTTGCCTCTTAATTTCTGGAAATGTAATTTTGCTATTTTGTAATTTTTCTTTTCACAGAATCTGAAGATGATGTGGCCCAGATCGTTGAGACAAATGACACAGATGATAAAGCACCAAGTTCTGAGCATCTAAATGATAAGCTAGCTGAAGAAGTTGAAAAAGAAGAAGCAGAAAACATTTCAGCAACTGGAGAGACTATTTCAGAGTCTGCTTCAGCTGAACAAAGTGAAGAATCTTTAATAAAAGCAGAATAAAGTACTTCAAGTGCCTTCTGTAGCTAGTTTTTAGCTTTGTTCATGCCTGTTGTTACTATTCAGGTGAGCTTTTTTTTTAATGGTACAACTTAATAATCTTGCTTGGGCTTAAACTGCCTCAACTGCCACAGTGTGTCAAAGCTATGTGTAAAAGTGGGTATTGTAAACTAAGCATGTCTCTTTAAGTTAACACATAGACCATGTAGTTGGTTGAAGCCTAACAGTTGTAGCCCTTGTTTAGTTGGCGTATTTAAAAACTTCGAAGTACAAGCTTTGCTAAGGGTGACTTACAGTTTGACATCTCTTTAACTGTCACATATAAAGAGCAATTACTGATGGCATCTGACCTAGTAAGTTTGGTCTTGTGAACTTAAGATACTTTTTAATGCTGCCTTGTTAAAATGGATTGAGTACATGCTTAATACACAAATGTTTACAAGCTAAAGGGTCATCCGACATTTGACTTAAGCATATGGAAGTGTCATTGCAGTGGTGTTAATATTATTCATTGTCTAACTTTTTGACAGAATTCAGTTAAATGGCACTTGGATAAATGGCATCTCCTTTGGTGTTTGTGTTGCAGATGAACCAGAGGCACCTTCATGCAAAACTATTTTGTGTTTACATAAAATATAGAAAGTCTCTGCACTCGATTGTACTTGACTACAAAGCACTATTTATACCTGTACAATAATTACAAGATATAAGTGAATTTTGTGCCTTTGTGTATTTTGTTAAAGGAAAATAAAGACATCTAGCAGCATTATTTGCTTTGTGATTCCTAAAACTGAAGAGAATTCGTTCTGCTGTATGCAGCTATTCTGCCATTACTTTGTGCAAGTTCAGAAGGAATGTGCCACCTTAAAAGGAGCATGTTTGTATGTAGCTAAGGTGGTTTTGATAGAATAGAAATAGATCCCTGATGGAAAGGGAAAGCGCATGTGCATTTGTCAAAAGGCTTCTCTAACTGTACCTAAAACTTGTTGATACTATTTAATGTTACAATTGCAATGAATATTTGCTGCTGGAGTACTGAAAATGTATTTTTTTTTTTTATTGCATTGCTTTTTAAGATAAGGACACTTGTTACACATTTCCTGTTAAATGTAACAGTTGGGATCCTGGATTAGAAGTTTTCTGTCTGTGAGGTACCTAAGTCAAACAGATTTTTTTAGAAATAAAAGCTGACCATATGTAACTTGGTTGATTTAGTAATACTTCTGATAAAAGTATCATTTTGTGCAGTGTTGTGTATCTTACTACAGAAAGAGGGGAAATTTCAAAACCATTTTTAATCTGTTGTCTTGGTTCCAAATGGAAATGGTTTTTACACTGTGAAGACAACAAACCCCATAAATCTTAGTATCTTAAGAGTCTTCTACAAGAAAAGCATGTTTCTAAATGTGACCTTAATATCCATGTCTTTATGCAAGACATAATTATTACATGAAAACAGTGCTTAATTTTGTTTTTCAAATGCATGCTTTATTTTCTGATTCTTTGGGGATAGTTTGGAAGCTCAGCCTTGCATCAGTCAGAATCAAGTTTGGTCTGTATTTAGATTATGGAGGAATTTTTTTTCCGCTTCCCTATGTAAATTGCAATTAATATTTTAATTACTGAATTTGAATTATTCTTAATAGACAGAATGTAGGCATGTGATTAAAGGAGTACTTATAGGTGCTTTTCCATACTTACATAAACAATTAGCAAATAAGCGTTTTGTGTGTGATTGTCTTAGTTGGGAATACAAAGAAAACAGTCCCCTTTCCAAACATGTCGGACAGTGTGAGAAAAGTACAGGGTACAAAGTGATAGGGGAATGAATCTTTTAATACTTCTAGAGAATATATTTTAGATAACAGATTTTATTTAAAATGGAAATAATTTTGCCTGAAAGGTGGCGAAGCTTATTTATTGTTTTGTAAGTTGTTAATCTCTACACTGCATTTTGTACCTCACTGATTTATCTGTTTAAAGGCTTATTTCTTTGGAGAGAAAAAAATCACAGACCATGTGAGTAAATCAATACAGTAAACTGTTGGATGTGCTTACATTATAAGCTCTAAAAACATGTAAAATTTGATATCCTAATCCATCAAAGGGGGTATGAAGACATGAATTACTGTCAGTTCAGAACTTAAGGTTACTCTTAGCACAGATATTACTTCCTTTTAAAAATGTACATTTGAAGTGTCTGGTCTTTTGAAGAGGAATTTTAGGTCCCTTCCATGACAAGCAGTGGCTGTTATGCATGTAATATCTATAGAATTGACTGAGAAAACTGTTGATATTGGAGCTATATATTAACAATGTTTTAATTAGCCTGGGACATGTATATTTTCACATGTCCTGCATTTGCCAAAGAAACTGATGCTTCTTAGAATTTTGGGAATATGAACTTTTTTTTTGAAAAAGGAGACTCAGTATTTGGAGTGGGGTGGGGTGTTATTTCTCCCAAGATTCTTAAATGAGACATGAGCAACTTCCCACAGAAGGAATTGGTACTTTTTGTTTAATATATCACTGAAGGATCAAGTAGAGACCGTCAACCTAATGTGAAAACAAATACTTTTTAGAAAGTGAAAACCTGCTTTGTGACCTAAAAATACCTAAAACCTTTGAGCACAGGAAGATTAAATCTGTTTTAAGTACATGATAGAATTTTCTGAAAGACTTTCATACTTGAAAAAGGTGTCTGAGCAGTCGTTTCCATTAACTGCTTCAGAAGGCTTGAAGATTATGTTAAGGATGCCCTAGAATTTTGGTAGAGAAAGATTCTACTTTTAACTTTCTAATTTTTCAGGGTTTTAAAGTAGCTCTAGTAAATGAGGGCACGGGGTTAATCTGTGGGTGAATTCAGGCTCATGATGATACATATGACCGTTGTAGACTGAGCTTTTCTCAATTTACAGTAAGCATTTGCATGTTACTCCTGCCAAGTGTGGGTGCCCCAGTCCTGATAAGAATATGAGAAGAGGATTCTGTTTCTGCAGCAATTGCTTCTTGGCTTCTGTGTACTCTAAGTGTGGCAATAGTAAAAGGCACCTGTTCAACAGGAATTGAATTGAAATCCAAAAATACCTGTAAATGAACTGCTGTAGCCACACTTAGTCATGTCTTTGTAACACCAGAAAAACCTTGGAAGTAGGAGTATGTAGGCAAAAAAAGTACAGTAATTGTCAGTCATGTTTAATCCAGTTGCAGTTTGACTCTTAAGGATGGAAGAAAGTAGAGGGAAAAAAATAAAGAAATACTGTGGTTCCATGTTTTGTTGTCTTCTGACTTCTTGGCATGTACTTGAATCTCAATTTTTTCAAAAGTACTGAGATTTCTCACAGGACCAGACTTCTAAAATGTCATAGGAGCCCCATTTCTTTCTGTGGCTGGGGTGAAAAGCAAAATTAGGTTGGGTAGTGAAGTAATACTTAGCAAGCTTGTTGGTGCAGTGTTTTTATTGACTGTGGAATATTGTGAATAACTGCAGAGATCTCCTTTTATGTAAATATAGTTTATAAATTAGGGAGGAGTTATCTTGGCTGCTTAAAAACTCTGGCACAAAAGACAAATGAGTATTCTAGTTCAAAATAAATTGAAATGGGGCAGTCAAATTTAAGTTTTACTTAGAAGTGAGCAGAACAGGGTTAAAAAAGGCAATAGTATTTTAAATTCTAGTATTTCTTCTAAAGGAGAACACAGTTGATTGCCGTTGGGCATTCTGACGTAATTAAAACTTCTAGTGAAATCTAAATGATGATTTCTCAAAAAATCTGTTTAGCCTCCATGCAGGAAAAAGCAGCTCCCAAGGAATGGCAAATGAAGATAATGTAGAAGCTGATGGTTTAGGAATGGTCTAGAGATTATCAAAGGCAAGTAACTAGGGTTGGGTATGGTTGCCCTGAAGTCAAGAAGATTGAACCCCAAGGCAGTGGAAGACTTAAAAGAATGACAGTCATTCTATGAGGGAAACATATTGGGGGGAGGGAAGGTATAATGTTTTTTTCTTTTAGAACACAGTCTTAATGAAGAAATAAAAAATACAAGCTTGAAGAGATTTTTCTTCAGAAAATGTAGTAGGGTTTGGCTGTTACCACATGGCAGTAAATAACTCAGGTTAATATCTTGTTTTTATGTCAGAAATAATAGGGATGCAATTGACAAGGAATCATATTGGAGAGGTTTGTTTGCTTTTTAGAATTAATTCCAGAATAAGCATATGACAATCACTTGGTAGAAAGAAACTGTCTAGCTATTATGAGAGATTTATAACCTTTTTAACCTTCAAAGGCTAGGAGAAATCTGTGCTGGTACATGGTTCTGAACTTAGCAATGTTTGTGCACTTGTGGATTTGTGGTGCTGGAGGAGTGAGTAGGCTAGAGGAAACTTCCATTATTCAATAGCTAAGTCTGCTATTAAAAACTTTAAAAGTCTTAATCTCTATAAAGTCTGAACACATTCAGTACAAGAGTAGTGGATGTAAAGAAAGTTTAAAGTAAGCTGCTTCTCCTTATTTATTCTGCTTCTGGAATGAGGTTTTGTTAGGTCTTCTACAATGGGGAAGGCTGTTCAGGGAGTAAGGAATGTCCTGTATGGGAATGTTGCACTAGAACAATAACCTTGAAGATCCATTTTGTGTCTTTGGCAAATAATCATTTGACCAGTTCACTGAGTGTTCTCAAGCAAAATCTTTAGGCCGTCATTTCCTTCCGTGTCTTACAGACTGTTTTTTGTTTCAGTTTGTTGTTTTTTTTCCCCTAATCTCTCTAAGAGGTTCTTTCCTGTCCAATCACATGGTTAAAAGTTAATGCCTCAGATGTCAGCATCTCATGTTTCATTTGCCTTCTAGAACTGGTAAATGCAACCCTGCCCAGATTTCTGGTGTAGTGAGCATCTGAAGGAGACTGTACAGAAAACATGTATCCCTAATACAGGCTAATTTAAAAAAAGGCTGCAGATACATCAAGTGCATAAACATTAGGAGGAGAGTAAGTTTTTCAGGCATTAAAACTGGAAGTTTGAAAGTTCCTAATAATTTGGACAAATAGCCTTGCAGAAGGCATTAGATTTAAAATGAAGTTGGAGAATAAGAGGGCAATAAAAGATTGCTCCATGACCAGTGGATTGTGTTTGATTGATGACATGTGCTTTCTTATTATTGCTTAAGAGTGTATTTAATGGCAATATGTGGATGGCAGAGATTTTTGGCGGTTGTCAGAAAGTTTTGATTTACTGATAGGAAAACGTGCATGAAATGCTTACTGGCCTTTGGCAGTGCTCCTCTCTTCCATGGTGTGGCCTTTAGGTGGAATTTATTTATTTCAGGTTTGTGGAGGGTGATGAAGGCAAGGAATTACAGCTGATTGGGTTGACTGGCATAGGGTGGTTGGCTCCAGGTCCTGGTATGTGGTAATGCACCAAAGTGTCTGTCAGAGGACAAACTGTAAACTTCCATCAGAAACGTGTCCTAGTTGAGATTGTCTGGTTGTCTGAAATTCAGTGTACTTCATACTTTGGATTCTGGGTCCATCCTGGGAAAAGGATGGCATCCTGAGTAGGTGGGAATTTCTTAGCACTAGGTTTTTACTAGAGGTTTGTTTACACAACAAATAGAATAAACTCTAATAGTGTTTAACAATAGGAACTGCTACCCTCCAGCATTAAAAAAAAAAAAAATTGAGTTGTCCCTTAAGATCACAATTCTCAAGGAATTTGACTTCACCATTGCTTTTGATTTGTGGACCTTTCTGGGGTCTTGTCAGGTCACATTCAATCTTTTCTCTGAAAGAATAACGATTCTGTGATTCTATGAAGAATAAGACCGAGAGAGGTATATGATAGGCAGGATAGTGAGAAGGGCTTTAAAATGAAATGTATTGATTATACAATAATTTGTTCCCAAACCATAGGGTTTTGAGATTAAAGCAAACACTTCAAAGATTCTCAATAGATTATTTAACTTTGGAACAGTGAAAAATCTAAAGCACTGTATCATGATATAACTTTCAAGGTTGCATAAAATCAATTTGATCCTGACTTAAATTTTTGGTTAGAAGGAGGTGTCCTGACCAAGTCTCATAATACTGGTTATTTTTCACAGTAGTCACTGTGGGAATAAACCTATTTTAAGACTGCCACTGTATATGCCTCGCATTGTACTACTAGGATTTTCAGTGAACAATTACTAATGTTTTTCAGGAGGGCTTCATAAGCCTTTGCCACTGTGAAATCATGTATTCTCCTTTTGTTGTGTGACAAAAATAATTTGCAAAAGGGAGATTGCAACTGCCAGGGAGGAATACATGCAGCAAAATCCTGAAATAATCAGATATAGGAGAAAACAAGGGGTGCAGATACTGGAGAGCTGACAATTTTGGGTATTCAATTTGTAAATTCAAAGTCATCTCTAAATTTGTAACTTATGTTGAAATAATAATTCTTTCTCTCTTTCTTTCTCCATTTTCCTGCCTCAATGAAAATAGAGAAGCTGAATTTGTAGAAAACTCAAGCAACAAAGACCTTCCAGCTCTTCTCAAGTGGTCTGCCCTCTAATTCCTTGCATCACTTCAAGGACTTCTGCTCAGTTGATGAAACTTAATTTTGACTTGTTCAGCACTCAAAAACATTTTACAAAACCACCAGGAAAATTCATTTTAAGAAAACTGTTTTGAATGATGTTTTAAAGGAAATGTGAAACTTGTTATTTCTTTAGGAATGTTTGTACTTGTATTTTCTGTATATTGAGCTTTTATTTAAACAGGAGATCCCGTATATTTATAGATGCTATTGTTGTAATAGCCTTGTTGCATTAGTAAAGGGTATGTATGTTTTTGTACTATAAATAGTATCTTTAATCAGAAGTATCATTTTAATCCTAGCTGTGGCCTTGACTAGTACATTACCTGCAGTTCAAATTCTATTAAAATCAATGGCAAAAACATTCATTAGTGTGAGTTCTTAGGCTCTAATAGACTTCATGAAATGTCTGTCTTAGCTTTTCTGCTTGTAACTGAGAAAATATTTGAGCTTGTGCTCCCCTTTTGAAATTTACTATTTTACCAAATGAAGCAGATTTTAAAGCATATGAAATTAAATTGCATAGCTTGTTATTTGAATATATGCCGTCTTTGCTGTGTATGTAACTTCTCCAGAAAAAAATTGATTATGAAAAAGCTTTTTATTTACCTGAGCTTAATTTATGATTTAAGGTGATAATTCTGTTTAACAGTTCTGTCTGTGCTGGCTGTACTCAATCAACTTGAATTTCGTAGTTATTTGGCTTTTTTTAAGGACTGCATGTTACAAAAAAAGAATGAGGGTACCCCTGCCTTTTTAGTGCAGTCCCTGCCCCCCAGTTGGACTGGCATATGTAGGAGAAGAAAATTGTTCAAGGCTGAGTAGTTTCTGATAAGACCCATTTATCTGTGCTACAGCCAATTGTGAGAACTCCTGGCTCATGGCATGAGCAGCCAGCTCTCCACCCTCAGAGGTCAGGCTGGCACGGGACTGCAAAATGTTGTGTGCGCTGGAGTAGAGGCAGGGAAAACCTGCCTTGACTCAGGATGGAAAGTATGTGGCAGCTTCAGAGGGAATTGTGGAGTTGCAAAGATGCTGACTTTGACCCACGATTCCATAGACTTTTCAGGGTGGGTGTTACAGGTTTTATTGTATCTAAATGGTGATTTATGTCCTTATTCCTCCATTATTGTCCACAAAGTACTGCCCTGTGTCACAGGCCTGTATCACCTAATTTTTTCAGACTGTTTCATTTTCATTAGCACAGCTGCTTTAGCTTGAGATCAGTGTACTGCACCTCATTGATAATCTAAGAGGGTATTAGATGCACAGAAGTGACACGTAACCCTGTCAGTCTGGCTTCATTGACCCCTCAGCTTCCAAAACATGGGTTCTTTTTTTTTGTAAACCCACGTTAGCCCACATCCATTTTCACACATATTCTGGGCAGTTTAAAGGTTGGTCGGATTCGAATATTGCTCTTTCAAATTTGATAATGTATGAGTACAGAACTGTGACCTTTGATACGTAGTAATACATCAACATGACATGAACAGTAAGTGCAGCAATTACCTTTACTACACTTCAGATTGTGTTTTAGTTCTCATCTTGCAAGCAATTATTTCAGGAAAAAAGGGATGCCTTTAAGTTAAATATTTTTTGCAAATAGTGTAAGTGCAGAAATTAATCTCTGGGGACTTTCTGATTTACAGGTGAATGTTTTCAAATGAATCTTGGCTTTCAAATTAACATTGTTTTAGTGGTAGAAAGGAGTCTGGTGCCATTGGCTTTTACCATACTTTTTTTCTGGGAGAGTTTCTTTAACGATTTTTGTTGTGATCTAATGTAATCTAAGTTTCATATTCTAATTTATGGCTAAAGCCTGATCCTGCAGGCAGTTGGCATGTCACTGTGTTCATGTTGCTCCCATGATAATATCCATGACTTGGTTATGTGCATGGTAATAATGCAAGTTTACATGCTTTTAAGTGCCTTTCAGAATATCAGAGCATCTCAGATGTGCATCACATACTGATTTAAGAGGCTGTTTTTAGGTACCCCAGCAATGTTTCACTGAGCAGATCAAGATACATTTGGTTTATTTCCAGATGTTCTTTCTCGCTTGTTATAAATTATTTGTATAATGATAGTGCACAACTACTACCTGGTAGTGCTATAAAAACACAAATCAATACTCCTTGCCAAAGAGCATAAGGCCTTGAGAGGACTGATAGCAGTTGTGGTTTTCTGTTCTGTGGACTAAGAGTCAGAATAAAATTACTGTGTCATTCTGAGCAAGCAATTGAGTAACCATTGAATGGTGACTTTCTGTCACTGTTGTCTACCACAACCTGAACTCAAAGGAATAATTTTAAGTAGAAGTTCATGTTTTTCTGAAATGCCTGCCTCCTCAGTAGCCAAGCACTGAGCAGTGTTGGTGTGCTGGAGTTAGGCATTGAACTTAATTCAGGAGCTGTGGAAATGCTTATTTTGTTCTATATTGAGATGAAATCAGCACCTTTTGGAATGGCTTTTTTTAAACTGTCAAAAATCTAAACTCCTAGTCCCCAGTACTGTTTGGCCATTCTGGGGCACAGGAGGCAGCCGACCCCAGTGGCTGATGTGGAATAGGGACTGAATTGAGCCAGTCCCTTGCAAACCTACCATGAGCAGAAGGGTGCTTTTGCTAGGCTGGGTTTGCTTTGAATTCCTGCCTGTGGAGGTTGCTCTCTTGTTGTGCATATGCACTTGTTACAGATTGATAAAACTAAAAACTTTTCTAATGCAATGGAAAGGTGTCTTTAACAGATTTGCTCATTATTTTCTAGCAAGAGAAAATTCTTAACTATTGTGGTGGTGTTTGTCCTCAGGGGGGAATTTCAAAACAAATATATTAGATCATCATAGAAATTGCTCCTAAGCAAGCTCTTGACCATACAAATTGTTTTGCAAAGCCACAAGGAAGGTGCTACCTGGGGACAAGATGCAAACATTTCTGTTTCATGTGTTGTTTCTTGTTGCTTTTGATCTGTGCCACTTGAGAGCACTTGGGCCCTTAACTCGTTTACAATACACAAAAAAGTAGAGGTGTTGTGTTGTTTTACTGTCATTAATTTTTAGATGTTAATAGCCAGTAGTAACTTACTTTGGAAAAAAACACCCAACCTACTTTTCTGCAGTTTTCCATTAGAAAATGTACATATTGTGTGTATGGAAATCTTAAGTCTGTGCTGCTGACTTAGCTGGGGGTGATGGTTACAACAGCTCAGCGGGGAAGTTTGTTTTTCAACTGTGGCTCTATGGTCACAGTAAAGTTCCTTAGGCTGAAAGGTTGCCCTTGTGCAGGTAGGTGACTCTGGGTAGGGAAGTGCATTTGTTACTTGACTACAATAATAAGAGGAATGCGATGGCAACTGCTCATTGCCTGTCAGTATTTGTTGATTATTTGCTCATGCTGAGTTTATTATTTCTGGTAACAGCTTAGACCTCTTTAGTTCTCTGTATTGTATATTATTAACCATTTTTTAAAAAGAGTTGACAACACTGATATGCCCCAACAGTAGGATCCTTTTTATAGTATCTATAAAATATTTCCTTTCTCTCATATTTTAGAGAAAGGGATGAAGGTAATATTTTTTCCACGATTCCTACTGTAGCAGTATGACTAGAAGTATTTATTTTTCAGAAATGCTAGGATTTTTGTTTGTTTCAGCTATTTGCCTACATCTGTGTGATTTTGGGGCTTTTTAAAAAATGGTGAATAACAGCCTGGATATAGAAGGTATTTTCTTTTAAAGGCTTATCTTAAAAGAAAAGACTTTGCAGTTTGCAATGGTAAAATCCTGGAAGGACTTTGTTGGATTATTAAAGAAACGGTAGGCAGCTGAAATTATGGACACTTAATGGAAATTACTTGACTAAGACTGTGCACAACATCTTGTGAAGACTCCTGATATATCATAATAAGGTGTTATGTTTGTGTAGTCATGAAGTCTGATCTATTTGACTTTAAAATCTCAGATTGTGAGATTAATCTCAGTTTCTGAGTAAGTGTAATGATTCTGAGAGCTAGAATATTGTTTGCCATTGTCAACAGTAGTGAAGGAGTCTCAGGATGTATAATGTAATAGATGCAGTTTTGAGTTTTGTTTGATTTTTTTTTTTTTTTTGCCTAGGCCTATTCAATTTTGATTTATTTGCCTCATTAACCCAAGGATTCAGAAAATTGAATGCTACCTGAGTGAGGTATTATTAACACTAGTGAAATATCTTCAAAATCACTTTGTGATTATAAATTAGTCTTTTGAAAGCATTTTAAAGGTATAATGATACTGTAGTGAAAATGTACAGCATCGTTTAAAAATTGCAAAATGCTTATTTGATTTCAGAAATAAGACTTGGTCACCTGACTTAAATATATACTGATCTATTATTTATGCTTTGAAAATAGAGCTGATAAAAAGCATAAGTGTTCTTGATATTATATTTTGTCATATCTAGCTAAAAAGATTGAAATCCAGAGAAACAATTTTCTGAAGAAATGAAATAGTATGCCCTCCTGAACCCCTGGGGAAAATAGCCTCTCTGTTTGCTCAGAATATGAAGCAGTAAAACAGTATAAGTAAAATAGACAGCCCATGTCACATTCCTATTTGTACAGTCTGGAATGATGTTTTAAAAACATTTTCTAGTTATTTTTGATAAATAAATGGCACAAATAACATCTGCAAACCAACCCTGCTGATGTAAGATTTTTCAGATCAGATTTGTTTGTCAGTGAAAGTTTAGAAAATTGCTTTGCAAAACTAAAGTTGTATAACTCCCAAAAATATGCATACCAAATGTACAAGAATATATCTTGTTCTCCTTTTCCTTCCCTCAGAGAAACTAATGCTGATTCTCCATTATCTCTGCTTTTGGGCTCAGAAGGTAGCTTGTTAAAGATATGAAATATCAAAAAGCTCAGTTCCTAAACACATGTTTATAAAGTGTTAAATAGCTGAGAGTTCATATTTATAGTGGAACATCCAGCTACTTATTTGGAATAGTGTATTTTGTTTGGTTAAAGCTCTGAGGTTTCCCCCTGAGCCAGTACTGCTGCACTGAAAACTTGGCTTTGTGTTTGTAAGATCCTTCCACTGGTGCTGGACCTCTGGTCAGGGTGTGTAAAGGACAGACATGTCTTGTCTGGCTGTTGCTTTCTTCAGGTTGTGCCAAAAGCTGCCACACTGAGTCTGAAGGGAAGTTCCTTCAAATATTGTGGCTTTCAGAAATGCACTCTTCAGTTTAAGGATGCTGCTGCTGCTGCCTTGAGAGGCCTCCGAGAAACAGAGACTAGACAGAAGTAAGGGAATAAAGGCAGGTATTTCTTTGAAAGGCCTCCAAAGGTACCCCCTGGGGAGCCAGAGGCTACTGCCCAGATGGACCCCAAGATGGACAACAGGTCACAAGTTCTTCACTCTTTTATGTTTGGTTCATTTGCATAGCAGGGTTAATTCTCCAATTAAAGCTTCAGTTTAATTATGTAATTTCCCCAAGCTTGCCTCCCCTTTAGAGGCTTTTGGTTTATACTTTTGGGGCCCAGGATGGTCTGAGTGTCCTTGAAGTGCAGGCCTGGAGAGGCTTTGTTATGTGTAACCAGCACCAGAGAGCAGAAATTAACAGGCTACAAGGAACTTCAGAGTTACACACTAGGCAGTACAGGATTTGAAAAATATAAAAGTTAAAACCTAAGGCATCACTGACATTCTTAATTTCCATCACTGACATAATAGCTGAGATGGAAAAACATTCCTTGGGCAGCAGGACTGAGAAACATGATGTCTTGGCTCTACAATGCCTGGTTACCCAGGACTGGCTCTACATCCAGGTGTGTCTCTACATCTTCCAAAACATGGCTCACTGGGGGAGTGCATTTTCAGCCACATTTGAGGAATTATGTCTTCAAGACTGTTGTTATGCTTTGGACTTCTGTGCTCTGAAGAGTTGGTTAAAAACAGCTTTAATTTTATTTTTGCAAGGATTCTCAGTCAATGGACTCCATCTAAATTCTGTGATACATCTACAGATACATGATGCCTGTATTTTTAAAATATGTATGTGTTTAATAGTGACCAACTCCCCCCCCCCTTTTTTTTTTTATTTTCCAATCTTTAAAAAATAATGAT